>NC_046373.1:35049734-35268762 GCF_011125445.2 Fundulus heteroclitus
ATGACAGTTATAAACATTTCATTGGATGCAGGAATAATTAGACCAGTCCAGATTCTCAGTTTTTACTTTCAAGTAAGAGAAAAAATATACGTTAACACGCCTGCCACAGGATTTGTAGACCGTTCTACAATTTTCATCCAGGCCATTTTAACATGCTTAAAGAGCTTTAATCCAAAGCATGGAAGTAAAGTAATAATGTACATAGATACCTTCTAATTGCTTCAAAACAGCTGCTACATCATTTTGGCTAAAATGGGAAACAAAGTTAGCAAAGATAAAACACAGTGGGTGCAGAAATGAGTCTGTACATGAGAATAACTCCAACGAGCAGTTTGACTCCGTTTGAAATAATATGGCAGACCATATAATTAACGCTGTTCATATACAGACACCACCTAAGGAGGTAGGAAAAAACTCTATAGCAGACTATATGAGAGAAATGTTGCAGTCTAAAGAAGTGTCCAATGCAAATTTACTGCCAGGAGAACCTTTGTCTCCACAGGATCCACAAGCAGTGAGACGAGGAGACTGGGTGTTAACTGGGCGAGCCACAGGTGGGAAGGACCATCCCAAGAGCTCCTGACCACGCCAACAGCTGTGAAGATCGCTGAAAGACCTTCCTGATTCACCTCAGCCACTGTAAGTTACAGAGAGTGTTAAACGCCTATGGTTGGAACAGTGGGGAAGTCCGCTCTACAAAGGGTTTTGGTTTTTTAGGACCACTCGTCTCAACATAGTTGAAGAAACCAACTGATCCCTGTTCTTTAGAGTCCTGGGTAAAATTAACATCTCTGCTAACCTAGCAAAAATGGGGTTCCCACGGAGATGGAACTTCTTTTGCGTTGTGGCTGTTGCGTGCATTATTTGTTTCAGTCCAGATCTGCTGAGTGAGAGAAGAAAGAGGTTCATTCACTCCGCTGCCATGAAGATTTGGCTGGGTGATATCCCAAACCACCATGTTGACAACCTATGGGAACGTATGCAAGAACTGTAGTCCAGCAGCATAACAAGACTGATTGCTACGTGTGTTCTGTCATGCCTAAATCTATCAAGCAGCCTACCTTGTACATAACTCCCATGAACACCTCACAGGCATCATTTTGCATCATATGCATTCCAGTTTAGGCCTGCTCAATTGATGAATGCCACGACTGGGGAGATTATGATGGAACGAGTGTGCAAAGAAGTAAAGTCGTTACTGTTGTCTTACAGCAAAGTTACAGGCTATCCCACCAAGATGAAGGCTGTTATGTCTAAAGGAATGAAACATCCAGTGTGTATTCACTCAACTAGAGGGAACAATACGGTGAAGGTAGGACATGCAGCAGGATGCCAGAGTACCATCACTGACCTTTACTCTGACTTTGTCTGCGGCATCGTCCCTAATGGAACGTACACGAGCTATTCTATTTGGAAACCACAAGTTAACTTTCCTACAGAGGGTGGCTGGCTCCTGTGTGGTGGAAACAACATTTACCCATCACTGCCCCTCAGCTGGTCAGGTACATGTGCACCTGTATTTGTTTCTGACCACACCGTCATCATCTCAGCTCAAGCTGTGAAGGAAAATCATCCTTCTAATAGGAGGAGAAGAGAACTCAGCTCCAGCTCAGTTTTCCAGCCCCATGATCCCATGTGGGGTTCCAACGTTCCCTCTGAACATAAACACTGGAGCACAGCGAATAAAATAGGACCTTCACTTTTCCCGTGGTTTGGAGTTGGTAAATCTATGCTGATGATTGAGACACTGGACTACAGAATGAAGACCCTGGTAAACATGACGATGGACATTAATAAAGGACAAAACAAACAATTAAGTGAAATGCGTTTAATGGTACTATAAAACAGAATGGTTTTGGACATGTAAACTGCTAGCCAAGGTGGCGTATGTGTAATCATTGGAATTTCCTGCTGTACGTACATTTCTGACGCAAATGAAACTCATATTACTGAAACTATGTCTGCTTTGAAGAATCTGCAACAAGCAATGTCCCTGGATGCTGTTCCTCTAAGTATGAACTTTCTCTCCTGGTTTTTTCAGGATCGTGGTGGCATCTCTAGCTGAAAATAATGACACCTATTATTATTGTTCTTATTATTTTTTGTGTTTTTACTGCTTGTGTAATCCCATGCCTAAAGTCTATGATTGCTAAAACTATGGGAAATGTAGTATTTCAATATCAAATGCTTTCACAAATCCCTCTTGAAGAAATACAACCTGTAGTTTAACTTTTCCCTTGTTAAATGCTTAGCAAAATTAGTCTCATTGAAAATGCAGAATGCTAGAAAAGAATACTTGAAGTAGGTTTAGTTAAGCTTTCAATAAAATGATTAAAAGGGGGGAAATGTTAGAAATGTGAATGTAATCATTTTATTTCTATCAAGTTACAGGTATTTGTTTGTTTTTAAGAGTTTGCTTTCAAGAAGGTTTTGTTGTATTTAACCTTAGGCAGGAATAACAAATGGTTCTCTCAAGATAAGGAATGTCTCCCTTATCCAGCTGTGCATGAAGCTGGTGAGCAATTACCATCTGCAATTCCAATTGTTTCCTTATTTGCTTTTAACCTCCTGACCCTTTTCAACCCACATGTTGTAAATTCCTGAAACCTCCTGACCCAATCCTCCTGACCCCCTCTTTTATGTGTGATAATAAAGGCAGAAGGACAGAAATGACCCGCCGCAGACAATCCTAAACTTTCAGGGAGAGAAGTTCTCCGTTTGGGTATCTTCTGTCCTTTTCTATAGAACAGTCTAAAACTTGTGTTGTGTGGTTTTCATTCTAGGATAAAAGGGGTTATCTTTTATAACCCTAACAATTTGTATGTGCAGAATTGTTTGTGCAAAGGGCATTTGTGCAATAATGCATTTAGAAACTAAGAGTTCGGCAGCATTTGTAATGCTAGAGATGCAGTGTTGCAAATGTGCAAATATGCAAATGTGGTGCAGAGTCCAGTTTATAGTTCAGCAGTTCAACAGTCTGATGGCAACAGGAAAAGCTTTTGCAGAACCTGGTGGACCTGCAGCGGATGCTGCGAAACCTCTTCCGAGAGGGCAGCAGGGAGAACTGTCCATGGTAGGGGTGTGAGGGGTCTCTGATGATGTTACAGGCTCGGGACATGCAGCGCTGAGATGAAATGTCCTTAATGGAGGGAAGAGGAGCCCCGATGATCCCTTCTGCTGTCCTCACCACTCTCCTCATGTTCTTCCAGTCGGAAAGCACTGCAGCCTCCACACCACACAGAGAGACAGCTGGTCAGAATGCTCTCTATGGTGCTTCTGTAGAAAGTCGTGAGGATGGGTGGGGGCAGGTGGGCTCTCCTCATCCTCCGCAGGAAGTACAAGCGCTTCTGTGCCCTCTTCACCAGTGACGTGGTGTTCACAGACCAGGTGAGGTTGTCCATGATGTGCACCCCCAGGAACTTGATGCTGCTGACCACCTCCACAGCTGAGCTGTTGATGAGCAGTGGAGCGTGGTGCGGCCGGTTCTTCCTGAAGTCGACGATGATCTCCTTCGTCTTCTCCAAGTTCAGGATCAGGCTGTTGCCTCTGCACAGCCCACCAGCTGCTCAACCTCCTCTCTGTAGTCCTGGTCATTGTCGTCTCTGATCAGGCCCACCACCGTTGTGTCGTCTGCAAACTTTATGATGTGATTGGTGGTGAACCTGGGGACGCAGTCATGAGTCATCAGGGTGAACAGCAGGGGCCTCAGGACACAGCCCTCAGAGGAGCCCGTGCTGAGGGTGATGACATGTCTGTTGGTGAGGAAGTCTAGCAGCCAGTTGCGAAGGGGTGTGCTAAAGCCCAGATGTTCCAGTTTTCCCACCAGATGCTGTGGGATGATGGTGTTGAATGCTGAACTGAAGTCCAGGAACAGCATCCGTACGTGTGTGTTCTTCTCCTCCAGGTGTGTCAGGCTCAGGTGAAGAGCGGAGGAGATGGCGTCCTCAGTGGAGCGGTTCCGCCGGTAGGCAAACTGGAACGGGTTGAGTTTTGGGGTGAGACTGGAGACAGTGTGTTGTTTCACCAGCCTTTCAAAGCTTTTCCGCGGGTTGACTCTCCTCAAAGTCTTCCACACGTCGGCGGTGTCAAGGCGGAGCAGCTCCTCTTCCTGATGGGGACCAGCACTGCTGGAGTGCTGTGTAGTGCCTCAAACCTCCCAAAGACGTTATTTAGTCAATTGAGGAAGTCAGCATCAACTTCACCCCCCAGGGGTGAAGTCGTGTTGTATTCAGTGATCGCCCGTATGCCTTTCCACGTGCTCCTGGTGATGCTGACATCATGGAAAAGCTCCTGGATTTTCTTAGTGTGGTTCCGCTTCGCTAACCTGATGGCACGGTTCAAGTTGTCCTCAGTGCCTCCTTGTCACCAAACTTGAAGGCTGAGTTCTGTGCTTTTAGCGCTTGACAGACCTCCTCAGTAATCCAGGGTCGTTGGTTGGCTCGGGTGATGATGGTCTTAGCGGTGCTGACGTTCTCAATGCATTTGTTGATGTAGGCTGACAGAGTCATGGCGTACTCATCAACGTTGATCTTGTTGTTATATGTTGCTGCAGCTTTGAATATGTCCCAGTCAGAGCACTCAAAACAGTCCTAAAGCGCGCCTCCATTGCTCCCTCAGTCCACACCCTCACCTGCCTCACTGTAGGTTTAGCTCTGATCAGCAGGGGCCTGTATGCAGGAAGAAGCATGGTCTGAAAAGCCGAAGTGGGGGCGGGGGGCTGCCCTGAATGCGGCTTTAATATTTGTGTAAACTAAGTCTAGAGTGTTCTCTCTCTGAGTTGCAAAATCCATGTGTTGGTAGAACTGAGGGAGAACAGTTTTCATATTTGCCAGGTTAAAAAGTAATGATGAAAACACCCTCTGTGTGTGCAGATTGCAGCTCAGAGATAGTCCGATAGAGAACACTCAGTCTCTTTTGTATTAGCGCTGGGAGGCACGTAAACCGCTGTGATGATAACAGTAAACTCTCTAGGCAAGTAAATGGTCTGCAGCTAACAATCAGGATCTCAATGTCCGGGGAGCAAAAACTTGTGACTATTCTTGCATTTTTACACCTGGGGTCCGTTCTTCGTACGTCGCTAACTCAGTTAGCAGGATTTCATTGTTGACGATTTGGCAATGATCTTGGATCGTTTGGTTCTTCGAAAGGACATATCCCGCACTTGTTGTCATAGCAACATGTGCGCCAGCTTAAACCTGCTCGCGAGCAGGCTTATTTCATGTAAACAAGATTAGATCACGGCTGTATAAGCGTAAGAGATAGGGAAGTTCCTGTCGTAGCCATGTCCATTTTTTACGGACAGCAACCTGTTGCGGAAGGTGCAAGAATAATTTGCAGTTTTTTTCGAATTAATCGCGTATTGCGCAATAGACAGGATCCTTTAGAGCAGCGCCGACAGTACAGAGAGAATTTTCTTCTGGTGGCTGTTATAAACAGACAAACACATCATTTACCAGTGGCTTTTAAAGAGGAAAACGTGATGTTAGAGCCATAAATCTAAAATATTAAGTTATTTGTATGATAGTTTGCTTTTTATTTTTATCATATTCAGTAAGAAGAGTTGTTCGGGAGCCATTTTATTGTGAAGTTTAGTTTACTTTGAAAGGTTTGCTTCCTGTCGAGCCGTATATTGTATTAGAAAAAACTATGGATGGAATATCTAGACACGGAGCAATACAGTTTTATATGTAAACTGTGGATGACTTGGAAAAGGAAGATTTTCATTTTTTATGGATAAAGATTTTTTTTTTTGTTAAAATTCCCAGTTTGCACGCGTCCTTTACTTCCCGTCTCTAAGGAATGACACTGAAATTTGGATCTCTTGACATAACAAGTGTCTTTTAAAATAAAGTATAATAATTTAAGGCTACCATTTGTAGAATATTCTTGTATTTCACTTTTACTTGTCCCCATGTTCTAGTGGGTCCCGTGGAGGCTCTGATATAAAAGAACAAATAATATCAAATTATTAAAATGCAAAAATTCATGCTGTAGAATGTGATAGAAACATCTACCATGGACAGTATTTACGCATTAATTTGTCTGCTGCTTTTTGCCAGCTCTCTCTCCTGGCTTTAACAGATTTTGAGGTGTTTTAATTAATGACTCAAATTCAGCATAACCTTCCAAGCTCTTGTTCTGCTTGGGAGAAAAACTGTGGGCGTTCTTTGCTGAACAGCCAATAGCAGCGCTGCTGATCAATGTTTCTACTATCGATACATTTCCCCTTTTAAACAAACGCATGAACGCGCAGTTGTCTCAGATAACTCAATCCAGCCGTACTAATCGTAAACAACAGGTGTGTTCGAAGAACCCACTTAGCCGGATCATGATTAGCCGGATGAAATCATCTTGGATGTGTCATTTGATCTTGGATGTTTTAAGCAACGTACGAAGAACGGACCCCAGGTGTTATTGATGTAAACGCAGAATCCGCCTTACCGCTGAGTTCTTTATCTCCGTCAGGATCAGAGCGTAGCATTCTCTAAACTCCCTCTTTGCAGAGATTTCCAGTTGTAGATGGTCAATTTTGTCGTCCAGTGAGCGGACGTTGGAGAGCAGGATGGATGGGAGCGGCGATCTGAAGGGGTTAGCCTTTAGCCGGGCTGCTAAACCCCCGCAACAGCCGCGTTTCTTCGGCCGGCTACATCGCTTTCACTTGGCCCTCCTCCGGCGTGAGCTGCTAGGCGAGTCCGCGGCGCCGTAGGCCTCTGGGACTCGTTCCCGGAAGACTCCGAAGCCACGTAAACAATCAAGCGTAGTGGTGGTCACAAGTCCAAAAACAGTATGCTCAAGTCTTTGTAGGAGAATATTGGGATCAACTGTGTCAAATGCAGCACTGAGATCTAACAGGACAAGTATAGACACAAATCCATTATCTGAGGCCATGAGAATATCATTGGTGACCTTCACCAGAGCTGTTTCAGTGCTATGATGAGCTCTGAAGCCTGACTGAAACTCCTCAAGTAGGTCATTACTTTGTAAATGTTCACAAAGTTGATTTGTGAACATTATAACATACAGGTAGAAGGTTTAGATGAAGCTAGAATTTTAGCCCAGAAAGCTCTACTGCCTCTAAACAGTTCAGACACTGCGCAGGTTCTAAAGATTCCTCCAACGCTGCCTCACTTACTAAGGACGAGGTAATCATGTTTGGAAGGATGCCAATTATTTTATATTTAATGGAATCAATTTTATTTATGAAGAATCCCATAAAATCATTACTGCTAAGAGCTAAGGGAATGGATGGATCAAAGGAGCTATGACTCTGTAAGTTTGGCAACTGCGCTGAAGAGAAATCTAGGATTATTTTTGTTCTCCTCAATTAATGATGAAAAATATGCTGCTCTAACTCTGCGAAGGGTCTTGTTATACAACAATAGACTGTCCCTCTAGATTAGGTAGAATTGCTCTTAGTGTGTAGAGCGCCATTTTCTCTCCAATTTCCTAACATTGTGCTTCAAGGAACGCAGCTCTGAATTAAACCAGGAAGCCAGCTTCCTGTGAATAATCACCTTCTTTTTCAAGGGAGCTACATTGTCTAATGCAGAACACAATGACAAAGTCACACCATTAACATCCATTTGTGAATGGGAAGAAACAACATTGCTGCTATCTGCAGGGTATTTCTGCAATACTGACAATATTAAGAGGGGGACAGACTCTTTAAAGTTTGATGCAGCATTGTCCGATAAAGATCTACTATAATGGAACCCTCTTTTAGGGGCGGAGAACTCAGTTAGATCAAAATCAAATGTTATTAAAAAATTATCAGGACTTCCGGATCTGACCATCATCACAATGGCCACATAGCGAGAGAGCTCCTGGTCGAACCAGAGTAATTAAAGAATTTCCCCCCATAGAACCTAATATACCAATATAATAACTTAGAAATGGGGCAAGACCATACCACTATTTTGAGACATAAATGCCAACTGAAATCAGGAGGGTAAGGGAGAAGAGATGCAGCAACAACTAACAGCTAACGAGTTGAAGCTAACAAGCCACGAGGCGCAGCGTCTAAAAATGACCGACACTGAGCTGATCCTGCGAGAACTAAAAGGGTTTCGGCAATAAAATAAAGAACAATTCCAGACGATAAAAGAGGAAATTACCAACATGAACACAAGGATGGAGGAGGTGGAGGGACGTATGGAGAAGGCAGAAGAAAGGATCCTAAACACGGAGGAGGTCATCATGGCTATGCTACACGCTAAACTGGAAAACAAAGTGACGGAACTGGAGAGTCGATCCAGACGTGAGAACATAAGGATGTATGGGGTACCGGAGGGATTCAAGAAGGATTCGACCATGATCTCATTTGTCGAAACCCTACTCCGTCAAGGTCTTAAAATAAATGAAGACACTCCTCAACTTCACATTGAACAAGCTCATCTGTCAGTGGGACCGCAGCCACCAGGCGACGCGCCACCGCGCTCCATCATAATCAAGTTCTTAAGCTTCAGAACCAAAGAGATGATACTCCGCAAAGCCTGGCAGATGAAGGGGTTTGTATGGCAAGAAAATCCCATAAACCTGGACCACGACTATCCACCTCTCATACTTAAAAGACGAAGAGAATATACAGATATCTGCAAAGTATTGAAGGAAAATAACATTCACTTCCAGACCCTCTTCCCCGCGAAGCTGCGCGTTAGATACGAAGAAGGAACCAAAACCTACGATACGGTAGAGGAGGCATCAGAGGATCTGCAGAGACGAGGCCTCGCCGTGTCAACCATCAAACCTCCGGAGAAGCTCATGGAGAAGGTGCAGCAACTGCCCTGGACGAGAGTGGACCGACGAGCGACGAAAGGCGCACTCAAAGCCGGCCGGGTCCCGGCTACAAGGAGAAGCTGCGAGCATTCAGATAAGCATCTTTAAAGAAAGATAAAATACAAGTTGCTTTTTTGCAAGAGATGCAACTCAATGACTCAGAACACGTTAAACTAAATAAACGAGGATTTAAACATGTTTACTTATCTTCACATGGATCAGGGAGGCGGAGAGGGGTGGCGACCCTCATATCCTAAACGGTAAATTATGAGTACATTTCAGAATATAACAACAATGAAGGAAGATTTGTAATGATTACAGGAAAAATAAAAAGGAACCGTGATAACTCTCCTTAACGTGTATATTCCTCCTGGAAGTGATTGGTCTTTTTATGAACAAATAGTTGATATAATGACAACAAAAAGCCAGGGGATTTTGATATGTGGCGGAGATTTTAATGTCCGACTAAATCCAAAAATGTATTCATCAAACGGGAAACCCGGCGCAAAAAACATTAGCAAAAGATTAATACCTGGATGAGTGAGGTGGGGCTTATGGATGTTTGGAGAGAAAGAAACCCAAATAGCTGCATGCTCACAACGTCTACTCTCACATAGATTACTTCTTTATGTTCAAGGGAGATCTTTTTAGGGTTGACAGCTGTGAAATAGTACCTAATACTCTCTGAGATCATGGGCCCATCTATATCTCAATCCATCTGAATAATAAGAGACGGTTCACATTGTGGAGACTGAACTCAAACATTTTGAACAAACCGGAAATTAAAGATAAACTAAAACGTGAAATTAACTTATATTTAGAAAATAATGATAATGAGTAAGTGACTCCTCTTATAACCTGGGATGCCTTAAAAGCAGTGATTAGAGGTAAAATTATATCCATAACCTCATATGAGAAGAGAATCAGAGAAAACAAAACTTCAGAAATTAGAAGAGGAAGTGAAAAGATTACAGAGAGAACATGCAAAGTCTCCCAAAGATGACAAAACCAAACATAACATTATAAAACTAAAAAAAGAAATGGAAGAAATAAATACTCAGGAAATCCAAAAAAACTTACCTTTATAAAACAGCAATATTAGGAGGCAAGTGGAAAATCCCTGAAACTTCTCACATATAGGTTAAGAAAACAACAAGCCAACAGAACTATACACAAAATAAGAAATAATGTAACAAAATAAATAGAAACTATTCCGGATGAGATCAAAAACTACTTTCAAAAATACTATGAAACATCATACATCAAACATTTCTGGAAAAGATCAATCGTCCAACGATCACTGATGAACAAAATAAGAAATAAATATCCAATGTTACAAAGGAGGAAATTCAATCTGCAATGAAGAGAACCAAAAAGGGAAAGTCTCCGGGGACAGATGGATTCACTACAGAATGGTACAAAATTATGCAAGACCAATTGATGCCTACATTAGAGAAAATGTTTAACTTGGTTTTAGAAAATAAAAACATCCCCCCCTCATGGCGAAAGGCAGTGATTTCAATCATACCGAAGGAAGGGAAAGACAAAATGGAATGCGGGAGTTATCGTCCTGTAAGTCTTCTGAACAATGATTATAAACTTTTCACCTCCATATTATCAAAAAGAATAGAAGTTATATTACCAGCTTTAATACATAAAGACCAGACTGGCTTTGTCTAACAAAGACAGACCCAAGACAACATTTGAAAAACATTACACATTATGAGTGAAGTCACACAGCAAAAACTAGAGACGTTGATATTAAGGTTAGATGCAGAGAAAGCATTTGACTCGGTGGGGTGGTCTTTTTTATATAAAGTGCTCTCAAAATTTGGATTCCATACAACAATAATTGACACATTTAAATCGTTATATACTAAACCAACGGCTAGAATTAAAATTAATGGAAATTTGACAAATTCATTTACTTCGGAAAGGGGAACGAGACAGGGGTGTTGTGCGTCGCCGCTTCTCTTTGCCTTGTTTATTGAGCCCATCCGGTTTCTGATCAGGCAGAGACCGGATATAAAGGGGGTTACAATGACATCTGGGGAGTAAAAGCTGTTCTTGTTTGCTGACGATTTATTGATAAATATAACACAGTCCACACAGACAATCCTAAAACTGATGAAGTTGCTTGAGGAGTTTAGTTTCATCTCTGGTTACAAAATTAATATAGATAAAACTCAAGTACTAACATTTAACTACGACCCACCGTCTTCAATTAAAATATGTACAACTGGAATTGGGAGGCTGTGTCTATCAAATATTTAGGTGTTTCACTACTGATGGACCTCTCAAAACTGTTTGATATAAATTATGGCCCACTAAATTTGAAAATTAAATCTGATTTACATAGATGGAATGTTATTCCTTTTTTAAGTTTAAGCTCCCAGATAGAATCCATCAGAATGAACATTCTTCCACAGTTGCTTTACTTATTTCAACGTCTACCAGTCAAAATCCCACCTAAACAGTTCTTAGAATGGGATAGATTGATAGCGAGGTATTTGTGGCAGGGTAAAAAGACCAGAATTAAGTTTAGAACTTTGCAACTAAAAAAAGAAAAGGGTGGAATGGGCCTTCCCTGTTTACAGGAATACTATCGTGCAGCCCAGCTGAGACCTTTAGTCTGCCTCTGTTCATCACCATACACCGCAGCCTGGAAGGAAATAGAAGGCACAACAATAAAAGGAATCCCCATAACAGCCCTACTTAGTGATTATAAATTACAGGAAGAACAGCAGATCCCAGAGAACTCCATAACAGGTAGCTTTTTCAAGTCTTGGCAGGAATTGGCTAAAACCTGCGGAGTAGGAGATATGTCTAAAATTATGAGGTGGTGTGCCTATGATTCAGATTTTGCACCAAATAAAATTGATAACAGATTCAAATTATGGATCTCAAAAGGATTAACTTCCTATCATTCATTCGTCCACAAAGGGATATTTCAAGGTTTTGAAACCTTAAAGAAGAATCATGGATTGGGGAAAGATGATTTCTTTAGGTACCTGCAGGTGAGACATTATTTTAATAGGAATTTTAAAGAGGTGTTAAGAAAAAGTGAGTCAAGTTTCATGGGGGTATTTCTGTCACTAATTAAACCCAGATCAGATAGCAGAATTATATCTAAATTATATAATGCCATACAGCTATCTAAACATGGGAATACAGAATACATAAAGAGGAAATGGGAAAAAAAAAGATCATAATCTCACAAGAAAGCTGGGAGGAAATATGTCAATTGCAGTGGGTCTCGACCAGATCAAACACATGGCGGGAGTTCTGCTAGAAAAACATCGTACGATTTTTTTGTTACACCTATTCAGAGACCATATCACAACAACGGCGATGCCTGCTGGAGACTGCTGGTCTAAAGGAGCCAACCACTTCCATGTGTTTTGGGACTGTCAGGTAATAAAACCATATTGGGAAGAGTCCCACAAACATATTGAAAATATATTCAATGTAAGCATTCCATTCAAATTCAGCGCAGCCGTTCACTGCTGGCTGCGCTCTAGGGCAGCAGCTAGGCATACAGCTCCGACCACTGGTGGACATTTTTCATAAGAAATGCTACCAAACTCGCTAGTTTAACCTTAATAATCAAGCTCCATCATATATCAGAGCTCTGATTACCCCGTATGTTCCTAACAGAGCACTTCGCTCTTAGGCTGCAGGTCTGCTGGTGGTTCCAAGAGTCTCTAAAAGTAGAATGGGAGGCAGATCCTTTAGATATCAGGCTCCTCTCCTGTGGAACCAACTCCCAATTTTGGTCCATAAGGCAGACACCCTGTCTACTTTTAAGACTAATGTTAAAACTTTCCTTTTTGACAAAACTTATAGTTAGAGTGGCTCATGTTACCTTGAGCTACCTCTATAGTTGTGCTGTGATAGGCATAGGCTACTGGAGGACATCAGGATTTAATTTTCTCACTCTACTGATTTCTACTGTTCTTCAGTCTACTGTTCTCCAGTTTTGCATTGTATTACATTGAAATGACTGTTGTCATTTCAGCTTTTAACTTTTTTGCTCTCTCTTTTTCTTCATAGTAGGTACACCTGGTCTGACATTCTATTAACTGTGACAGATCATCCAAGGAAGACTGATCACCCGCTATTACCATCTAATGTAGAACAGATTACTGGATCAATATGTGCTTCTGTGCTTTTTTGTCTGTCTTTTTGTGTCTCTGCTCTGTCTTCTGTAACCCCCAGTCGGTCGAGGCAGATGACCGTTCATATTGAGCCCGGTTCTGCTGGAGGTTTTCCTTCCCGTTAATGGGGAGTTTTTCTTTCTGCTGTCGCTCCATGCTTGCTCAGTATGAGGGATTGCTGCAAAGTCATGGACAATGCAGACGACTCTCCCTGTAGCTCTACGCTTCTCCAGGAGTGAATGCTGCTTGTCGGGACTTTGAAGCAATCAACTGGTTCCCTTTTATATAGGAAATTTTTTACCAATCTGTATAATCTGATTGAATTTGACTTTTGTAAAGTGCCTTGAGATGACATGTTTCATGAATTGGCGCTATATAAATAAAATTGAATTGAATTGAATTGAATGAGCGCAAAAACTGGAGACAGTGATAAAATATAAAAGCTTTATTGAAAAGAGTGTCTGCTGGTCGGGGATCTGGAGGTTGTGACTTGGGCTTGGTTCGGGGAAGAGGTGCTGTGCAATAGTCCGGGCTGTTGGTGCAAATCCAGTTTCCTTTTCAGTGTTGGTTGTTGGAGGGTGGACAGGCAGGTGAGCGCAGGTCGGAGGGCTAACAGGATTTTCCGTGGTTCTTCTTCGGTATAAGATTGTTTCTAAGCGTTTCTTCAGGCATGGGTCCGAGGCGAGGTTACCAGGTCTTTCACTGGTGGGTATGAGGTTCTAGGAGGAACAAAGACAGGAACACGGTTAGTCTCAGGTTTCATGAGAATCGAGGAGTAACACTAGGAGTTGGTCTGTACCACGCAGAAGCGTAAACGAACTGACGCCCTCCTCCTGGTTCCAACTCATTAAGAAGAGTGGTGATCAGCTCTGATGAGACACACCTTCCCGTCCAACCCTGCAGAGTAGGGAGAGAAGGATAACCAGACCCGCACCTAGATCACAGAGTATGACAAGCCTAAAATGTGTAGAAAAACTCTGCAAATTATTTCAAGCTAAAATAAACAAGAATTTAAATTTATATAAATTACTGTTTACTTTAAAATAGATAAATGTAAGTTTACGAGGTGCAAGTTGTCCTTGAATCTTTCAAACAGTTGACGTTATGTCGTCAGTCGTCAGTGCTTCATATCGCCACATGAGGAAGAAACAAAAAGTGACTGCAATGCCCTTTTAAGTTGGTTGCCAACCAGCGTAAAGATTTATTTAGATTTTTAACAAAACATTTATTTATACAATAAGTTAACAAAACACTGTTAAAAATATGATCGGAAAAAAACATAATTAATATTTACGTAAGGTGCTTGTTGTGTTGGTCCCCTCGGTGACCTGGGGCAGTGTTATGGGAATTCTGGACAGATAACTGACATCCCTGTGTTACTGAAGAAGGAGACGGTGGAGTGATGAAGTTCCAGCACTTTATTGAGAAACAGAGCAGAGATTACATGGACGGAGTATTCGCACTCCGTGGCTGCAGCCTAGCGTCTGCCCCTGTCTCTGTCCGACCTCGCTTTCTGCTCTCCCTAATACTGCACAGTGGCCTTGGCAGGAGACAAAACAAAGACAGTGTATCCTAGACAATCATCAGCCGTACAGTATTTAAGCAGCATTCGGCCTTACACTCAGTAACAGTGGATTACATACACAGACATCTTGTCTCCTGGCCCTGCGTCCGAGAGGCAACTGGTCACTTTGACTGTATGGCAAAGATTAATACAACATTCCACCCCTTGATTGCATAGATTATGTATAGTCTGTATGTGATCACCCACAAAGAGGAAAACAAGATGACCCGTAATGTGAACATGTGAGTACACCAAGGACTAATGGCAGTTACAAATCATGTCACTGCATGAAAGGTGAGATTTTCGTCCCCGTAAACGACCGCAGATCTCCCTCATTTTCGACAGTTGACTACAATTTGCGACCCGCGCTTGTCGCCGTTTGTCAGTGCCACAAATTGTCGGAACCGGACAATGACGTATGTGGAGAGCTTTCAGCTGTACTAATGGCCCTAATTAGCATATGAATGCAGCGAAACTGCGCGGCTGGCCAGGCCTGGATGGAATAACATTACTCAGTATTGGATGAAACCACATCAAACAAGTAAAATCACTCGTGATTGGCAGCAAAACCACACGTGGCCAGGCCAGGCTTGAATGTTCTTACTAAAATCACTCCTGATTGGTTGGCAGATCCCCAATAAATTATATATATATATATATATATATATATATATATAATATTTTATTTATTTATTTATTTATTTATTCATATTATGCTGTATATTCATGTTATCCTATGTAGGCTACTACACTATTATTAGGCTACCATCAAGGACATGAATGAATTTATAGAGGAAATGAATATTTGCCAGGAAGATGTTTGTGCAAAGAAAGATCTTTATTAAAACAAACACAACTATATATAACGCGAGGATCTGCCCACACATGGGCAGAATCCAAAAACTACAACTCCGTGAACTGTCCGTCTGCCTCCTCGGTGTTGTAGGTAACTGGCGGCGTTCTTTCCGAGGCAGGTCCGTTGTGCAGACGCCTGCTGTGCGTGGCTCTGTACTTCGGCGTCGCCTCTTACTGGGACTGCAGCTTCACACAGAGTACAGAGAGATCCGGCCTACGAAATGACGGCGGCCGTACAATCCATCCAGAGACCCCGCCAATACCGCCATCTTCTTCGTCAGACATGAGGTCTACGGTGGCGGACTTCCAGAGTTCCACCTCGTCATCCACTAGCACGCTCTGTCTCGATTCCAGCAGTTGTAAAAAAACAAATGAATCAGTACTGTGCGATGGGATGCACTGCGTATGGACACAACACATCTATCAATGCACCTGAAAAATAGTCACCAAATAAAGTCTTTCTTCTCGCTCGACTCCGAGCTGAACCGCAGCGTCCGCCCGCAATGAGTTTTCTGGCTGCGTACCGTCTTACAGGCGGCTGGAAAACAATTAAATGAGAGTGGTATGAATAAAAATCAAACGCAAGTCACAGTAACATTAAACAAGGAAGGAGAAACAGTAAAAACGAGTCACTTACACACAATTTCGTCTTTATCAACATCCTGTAAATCTGGACTTGCAGATATTGCTCCGAGCAAATAGGAGGTCAGTGTAAATACACTTTAATAAAGCTTGTTCTTTTGCAAGGCTACTAGGCTATTCTTAGCGTTGGTTTTAGGCTAGGCTACTTTTAGCTTAGCTAGCATTCACCGAACATATTCTTACCGCAAGCTTAGGATTGTGCACCCGTCTTCTCTTCTTGTAGTTCTCCAGCACAGTTGTTTGACTGCAGAGCCGCCAACTTGTCCTCTATGGACAGCAACCTGGAGTTTACAGAATTCTGCAGTTGAGTGAACCGCTCATTCATATCGGCAGTATGTTGTACGAGACACTCCACTTCTTCTTCTTCTTCTTTCGGTTTTTATGGCGGTTGGCAACTAACTTTAATGGTGCATTACCGCCACCAACTGGACTGGAGTGTGGTACTGGAGTCTAACCTTTCCTAATAGGTTGCAAACAAATAAAACAAACAAACAAACAAACATAACGAAACAAACCAATAAAAACAAAGCAAACAAAAAGATCATACTAAATTCTTTTAATTAGTCCTGTATTCCTCAGGAAGCCAATTACATAGTTTACACTCATTTCCCCTGTGTGTCTTTGCAGAATTTCTTCAAGGTTTAGCCTCATCTGTTCTCCTTGTAATTGTAAGAATTGAATGACTTTGTCTTTCTTCCTGATATTTATTACAGTGTACAATAACATGCTCTATAGTCTCTGAACTACCACAGAATTCACAGTTGCCATCAGCATGCTTCTTCATTATTAACTTAATTATTAAGTTTTATTTAGACGTGTGTGTCCATACCTCATTCTAGAAAATACATCATCCTCCTCCTTGCTTCTGTTTGTATTTCTGCTCTTTCCCACTTTATTCTGAATATTATAGAACTGTCTTCCAGTCTGCCCACCGTCCCATAATGTTTGCCATTTACCCTTAACTATGTTTTTGACCATACTTTTAATTTCTGCTTCGCTGTAGTTCACTTCAACATCTATATTAGAATGTCTAGCTGCTTGCTAAGCACTTTTATCTGCTAACTCATTTCCTATTACTCCTATATGAGCTGGTACCCATACCAGAGTTATATTAATTCCTGACTTTATTAGATTATTTGCAGCTTGCAGTATATCATACACAATGTCTTGCCTTGATTTTGACTGAAATGTTTTAATACTGATTAAAGCTGAGCTGGAATCTGAAGCAATTACTGCCTTCCTTGGCCTATTGACCTCCACCCAGCAATCAATTCCGCTGTGTAAACTGCTAAATCATCACTGATTCTTTTTCCAACTTTAATGTTTAATTTTGGAATGATATAACCAACACCCATTCTTTTATCAGTTAGTTTAGATGCATCTGTATATATAGTTAAATCCTCACTATACCTCTCCATTAAATAACTCTGCACCCTGTATTTGTCCATGTCATTATTTTGTTTTTCTTCTAATAATCCCAAATCAGTGGCCACCTCCCTAAAAACCCATGGTGGAGTATCTGGGAAAGGTACAGTGGGACCTATTTTTAGTTTATTAAACCCCATTTCATTTACTTTATCATGAATGACCCAACCAAAACTTCTGACTTGAACATTTCCACGCTCTTGGCATTGCTTCAATACCGACTGACTCATATGAGACAGTCCACTGATAGCAATCAGCAGTTTCTTCTCGTCAGTCTGCGGACTGGCAGAAAGTTGTGGATCGAGAGGAGTTGAAGGCGAGTTGAACGCGAGACGTGGGGTAAACTCCCCCTGAAACCCTGATATGCATTTGTAGAGCTCACAGCATTTTCATTTACATGTTAAAGCCTCCCCTAGAATTAGGAGGAGGGGGGTTATGGGGGGACAACTGCCACGTCAATTTCTGACAATTCATGGCAGTTTTCGGTGTTGCCTGCAAATGACCGTGAACAGCCGTTAACCTGAACTTCCACGACAATCTACAGTGACGAAAATCACACTTTTCATGCAGTGTGTGTAGTAATGATCAACAAAAAATGCCTCAGAGAGTTTTAACACAAAAGATCAAGGTTTAGCATTTGCCTACAATTTAGGGTTCATCTAATTAAAGTAAGGCCTGTTTTATGTCCCTATGCACACATTATTTTGTTATATTAGACTAGGTAAGCTAAATCTGTATACTAATTAAAGTTAAATCCATCTACTCTCTCCCCACCCTGAATACCCTCCTACTCCTTTCTCCACTCACCACTCCGATGGATAATCCCCCACCAGTCCAAACTTACAACACCAGGAGCAAAGGTAGGAGAAGTTCGGTGCAGGCAGGGGAACCCCAGAAAACGCTACCCACAGGGGTAGTAAAACCTGGTAAGCCCCCACCCCCAGGGAGATCTGCTCTCGGCCAATCTGAGCCCGAAAACCCTGTATTGAATCTAAGTGTTAACATTACCCGCTAATATTGAAGGATCTTTAGAGCCAATCAGATCCCAGGCCCTCCTAAGGCAAAAATCAATGGTTACATAAATCATTGATCTTTATTGTGAGAAAACATTCCCTTTTAGCAAACAGTGAGAACAAATAAGAGTCATATTGGGTAAAACATTTTGAAACTCCAATATCAAAAAAGTTGTTAAGTATAACCGAGGTAACACATCAAAACTTAAATCTATGCCTAAATCAAAGTTGACAATAGACAAAAACAATGAAACGGAAAAGAGGGAAAAAACCCATCTGACATTATGACTGTGGAATAGCCCATGATAAAAGGGATTGAATCAAATTAATCATTGTCATCGTCAACAGCATTTTAAAAGCTTTTCCCGGAACAGTCAATAAGAAAGAAAAAGTAACTCATGTTAACAGGTAGTATCATTAACATCACAATCATTATTATCATAATCATCATCATCGTCATAATCACTCAGATCAGAAATATCATCATTACTCAGATCAGAAATTTCAACTTCTTGGGCATGGTTCTCGGGGAAAAGACCAGTTTCTGCATCCGGTTGACCCGTAAAGAAGCTAACTGATACTGCAGAAATTAACATCCGTTTAACCAGAGGGATTAAGCACCCTGACAAAACAACCAGCAGGGCAATGACCACTAAAACTGGAGTGAAAATACGGACTAAGATCGACTGCCATCCACTCCCTGTAAGCCACGCCTATCTGTCATATTCAGCTGGGGGAGAATCAGCCTTAGCCATGGCATTAAATAAATCATGCAGGTGTTGCTGGACAGAGGTTATGTTTGATGACGAGTCTGCGATATAAGTACAGCACTCAATGACTTTACAAACACCCCCTTGTGTTGCCAGTAGCATGTCCAAAGCCATTTGGTTCTGTAAGGAAGTTACAGAAGCCTTCAATTCCAGGGTGTAGCTTTGAAATCCCTCATCCACTAAAGCTGTGAAGCTCTCTAAATCTGCAGCTAATCTGTTAATGGCTCTAGCATTGCTAACAGCATCATACCTGGGAAATATTCCCGAGGCTATCTCGCGTCCCATTGATATCCTGGTTCCCCTCTTCTTGCGATTCTGGGCACTCACTGGTATGGACGCCACAATCCTAACAGAAGGAATGAGATAAGCCAAATAACAGGAACCACACCAATCACGTGGGAGATATAGGTAGGAACGATGACCACAAACCCATACCATATTAGTAGGACATGGATAACCATCAGGAGATGGAGTATACACCTGGAGGGAAGAAAAAGCACCACCCCTTAAACCCCATTTGGTCAAATTAAACACTCTTAGCCATAGTTTCAATGGGTCGTCTGCACATGAAGGTCTATTATCCGTAAGTGCACAAGAAGCTGGCACAGTATTGTCACAGTTAACTGCGTTCCCCAAATTAAAGCTGGATCCGGCGCAGGGAAGAACAAAACACAGGGGTGCTGACCGCATATGTGATGACACTGAATGGGTCATAACAGAACCTGCAACACTAACATTCGTAGCATTTGAGAAGCCATAAGGAAAGCGCACAGAATGATGAGAAAAATTAATTGCACAGGGAAAATATTTCAGGGGTTTAGAAGCCTCGAGGATATGGGACCTGTTACAGGGCGCTGCTGTACAGGCGGAAAAAAATGATAACACAGTGGTGATGTTAACTTTCCATGGTTGGAGTAAAGATGACCCCTGAGTTGCATGCAGCAAGTGGGTGCAAACATAACAACTACTGTTTGTAACCTTTCGAGCAGTAGTAGCTGCAAATTGCCACCAAAGATTGTCAGTTGCGCCATGATGATCAATAACATGTCGTTTTACCCCTCTTTGCAAATGAGGAGACTTAAAAGCCTGAGTGATAGTTGGATCAGCTGAATTTAACAGAGTAACAGTAGAAACATCCTTAATAACATCGGAATCATTTTGATCCCAAAACCATGTAATTAATAAAAGGAAAAATGCAACCATAAGGCAACATATTGCCAGCTTTTCAGCAGTCCTGAAGTAGGTCATGTTGTTGCACTGTGCAGAATGATGAGGAAGAAAAAAAAGGCATTTTTTTTAATCAGTCAGTTCTCTGATATGTAGGGAGTAAAAACAATGATCAAACAAAATCTGATTCTTGAAACTGCTGTGCTCCACAGATCAGCTATGTCAAAACCTCCGTTTTATCTCTCTCTGGAGACAATCAACTCAAATCACTGTCCGGAATGTTATTGTGATTCCGTCAGAACAGTGTTCTTCACCGACCTCTTCTTTGTTAGAAACAAAACTTGTGGTGGGCCGCTATCCTCACAGCCAGCTCGGTGGCTCAGGTTGATGATGACGATCCCAGCGTTTGATCCTTCTTGTCCTGCGATTGGTCGGTCCCCGGTGACGGCACCTTCTGCAGTGTGATGCGTGGATCCAAGGAACCCGCTGTTCAACTTTCACTGCCGTGTAAGTCGTGAGGAGCACCTGGAATGGTCCCAGCCAGCTTTTGGATCTCCAATGCTTCCTGCGGAAGTCCCGAATCAGAACCCAGTCTCCTGGATGGAATGAATGGAGGGCTCTGTCGGCCGCCACAGGCAACCCTCCCTTTACTGTCTGAGAAATTTCAGAAAGCACCTTTGAGAGCTTAACACAATATGATAACATGTCATCATCACACAAAGAAGTGGAAGGCAAGTGATGGTTTGCAGGTCCAAAGTCCAAGTTTGGAGGCCTACCAAAGAGAATTTTAAATGGACTGAGGTTAACCTTTGCCCTTTTCCTCATCCTCATATAATTGAGGCAAAGCTTATTGTGTGCTGTGAAGCATTTTGTAACTGCTTATTGTGTGCTGTGAAGCATTTTGTAACTGCTTATTGTGTGCTGTGAAGCATTTTGCCAGCTTCAACTTCAGAGTTCCATTGTCACGTTTAACCGCACCGGAGTTCTGAGGATGATACGCGCAGTGTGTCTTTAAGTCACAGCCCAGGAACTTACCCACCTCAGTCACGGCCTCGTTGACTAAGTGGGATCCATTGTCACTTGAAATCCTAGCCGGAATCCCCCAACGAGGAATAATCTCAGTCAAAAGGGCTTTTGTGACAGCATGGCTGTCAGCCTTTTTAGAAGCGAAAGCCTCAGTCCATTTACTGAACATATCCACGATGACAAGGACAAACTTCTTACCTTCAGAAGGAGTCAGTTCAATGAAGTCCATCATTATGTGGTCAAATGGCTTACCAGGAGGAGGGTGCGCACCTAGAGTCCTCTGAGGGGCACGCCCTGCATTGAATGAACAGCAGATCATGCATGATTGACAAAACCTTTTTGCATAAGAGCTGAAGCCTTTAGTGAACCACTGAGATGTTAAAGCAGCAGTCATACTGGCGTATGAGGAATCATCTAAGCCATGAGTTAGCTTTGCAAAGTGTGGGAAAAAGTGTTTTGGCAAGCATGGTGAATCATTCGGTCCATACCAAATGTTATTTATGCACTTTGCTCCAGAAGAAGCCCACAGTCGCCTCTCACCAGCAGACGCAAAGCTCTGCATCGCATTCCAGTCCATGAGTGAAGAAGAACATGGAGGAGTATCATCCCCCTCGCCCTCAGAAGAGGAGAAGGCAGTAAACAGAGGAGCTTTCCCAGCCGCACATTTCCCAGCTGCATCGGCCCTTCTGTTTCCCTGCGAGATAGCATCACAAGACGAGGAGTGAGCTGCACACCGGCACACAGAAATGACCTTGGGCAACAAGATGGCCTCCAACAAGTGTGCAACCTGCTTAGAGTTCAGAACTGGATTTCCATCTGATTTCAAAAACTTCCTATGTTTCCATAGGGCACCAAAGTCATGAACCACACCAAATCCGTACCGGGAATCCGTAAAGATGTTTACTGTCTTTCCTTTTGCCAACTTGCAGGCCTCAGTCAGCGCCACCAGTTCAGCCGCTTGCGCTGAAAAGTGTTTTGGAAGAGAACCAGAAAACAGGGTCTCATGCGAAGAGCAAACAGCAAATCCCACACGATTCACACCAGTGGTGGGATTCCTGTAAGCCGAACCATCAACAAACAACGGCAAATCTGGATTCTCTACCGAATATCAGAAAGATCAGGTCGGGGTGTGCAAACCTCCTCCAGCACCAGCACACAGTTATGCGGTTCCCCATCCTCAGGAGTGGGAAGAAGTGTAGCTGGATTTAACACACTGCACCTCTTCACAGTGATGTTTGGCAAATCCAGCAAGATTGAAGTGTACCTCAGCCAGCCCACTGCAAAAGGTGTGAAGTCTTTTGTTTAGAAAAATTATGGCAACGTTTTGAGGCACGTTTTGTTAGTTCCGAATAGCCCACGATGTCACGTGATGCTAAAACAGCCCGCTCAGCTGCTCTAAGACAGCCAGGTAGTCCTGCTGCAACTGGATCGAGTTTTCCAGAACAATAGGCTACTGGTCTCAACTTCCCACTATGGTCCTGCATGAGGACAGAGGTCATGAATCCGTATTTCTCCTCAGCAGCCTGAACAAAGGGTTTTCTGGGGTCCGGAAGACCCAAAGTAGAGGCCTGCTGTAAAGCTAATTTGGGCCAAGTGAGCTTATCAGCAGGCTGAAGACCTTTACCATGCATGATGGCACTCACGGGAGCCTACAGCAATGAGTAATTTGGAACAAAATTTCTGCAGTAAGATGTTATTCCCGAGAAAGACAGAAACTGTTTATTTGTGACAGGCTTAGGGATGTTTTGAACTGCAACCACACGTTTAGGTGATAGGGTCCTGCCCTCTGAAGAGATGTGATGACCCAATAAAGTCACTTGAGGCTGCACAAACTGCAGCTTAGATAGAGAAGCTTTGTGTCCCTCAGAATGGAGGTGTTTCAAAAGAACAACTGTGTCCTCCTCACATTGCTGCTTTGGGGGACTACAAAGAAGAATGTCGTCAACATACTGGACCAGCGTTGAACCTGGACGCAGTTGTACAGAGTGCAGACTTGCTTTCAAAGCTGCATTAAAGATAGTCGGACTTTCTGTGTAGATTTGGACCAGACGTGTGAAAGTGTAAAGTTTCCCTTCAAATTGGAAACTGAACCAGTACTGCGAGCCCTTGTGGACTGGCACACTGAAGAAAGCGTTGGACAAGTCAACGACAGAGAAAAATGCAGCATCCAAAGGAATCTGCGACAAGATCGTGGTAGGGTTCGGTAATACGGGCGTTCGTCCAATTATAGCTGAATTCACCCTTTGCAAATCTAGGATGAATCTCCACTCAACAGGCTTGCCCTGGTCTCTCACCTTTTTCAAGGGGAATAAAGGCGAGCTCACGGGTGACTATGGACATTCGACGATCACCCCTTCTTTTAAAAGGGATTTGAAAACAGGTCTGATGCCCTCTACTGCTTCCTGCTTTAGAGGGTACTGTTTTTGACAGGGTCTGTAATCTGACTTAGGGGTCACAATGACAGGTTCACACCCTTTGATCAGACCAACATCGTATTTACTTTTTGCCCATAGTTCAGAAGGAACCTGGGACAGCAGGGGTTGTGAAGGGACGTCAACTTCTGGAAACAGACCATGAGAAAGAAATGTTTCATTTTTCTGGAACCAAATTAACTGTTCTTTTACTGTGAACAGTACCGGTGAAAGGTCTTTTGTAAGCAGATAGTCTCTTTGAAAACAGAATGTTAGGATGTTGTGGTACCACAGTCCAATCACAAATTGTTTGACATTGTGAGACAAAATGTGTGAAATCACTCCATTTCCCTTTCACGGGCTTTGACAATGGAATGTGTGGAATTCTATCTTCTCTGAAAAATGCTAGCTGTTGAGGTAGCAAACTGACCGCAAGCGCAGCATATTGGGAACTCCAATACAGTGTGGAAAAGGTTAGTTTCTCACATGACAACCGGAACCACACCTCCTCAAAGTCCGTGTCCTGGCCCCGTGACGTGTGCACTGTGCAGCTCAAATCAGTAGCGCTCTTAGTCTCTGAAAGAGGATTTACAAGCTGTTTGACTTCCTCCATCAGCTGCCCGCTAAGCAGAGGTCTGAAATTTGCACTCGCAAGCATAAAGCAAGTTCTGTGGGCTGTATTTCACAGCACTGACCACTGTCTAATCTCCAGTGCTTACCAGAACACCTTCTGGTGTGGAGATCAGCACGATTCCCAACTCAATCATCAAATCTCTTCCCAGCAGATTCACAGGGCACAGAGACGATAGCAGAAAACTGTGTTTGAAAGAACTCCCCTCCGGAGTTACACAGGTCAGGGGTTTTGTAAATTGCTCTTTCGTCAACTGACCCGAAGCAGACCATGAGAAAACATGGTTTCCACTGAGCCATGAAGGAATTTCAAACTCCTCTGCTCTGATCACTGATGATGTCACTCCAGAATCAACCATAAAGGATATTCTGTGTACATCAACCACAAGTTTCAGAGTTGGAAAAGCCCTATATGCTTCAGATCTTAAGTGAGCATAAGTCGGAACCACCTCCTCAAACCTTTTCTCCAAAAATGAAACTGCTTCAGTCAAAATGTTCCGGTCCACACACTCATTTTCTGCACTTTCAAGATTCCACACAGCCGCCAAAGATTTCAAAGCAGGTACTTCATTGCGGAAAGCAGAAGATTCCAAATGTGTGTGCATGTTGACATTGTCAAGCGAGTGTGTCTCTGTATCAGGCAGAGAGGCAACACTCCCAGCTGTGTTTGTGTCTGTGAGTGCTTGCAGCTTGTTATCTGCATGTGTGTGTATGTGTGTGCTCTCAGTGTTGCTATGTGTGGAAGCAGTGTGAGGGAAAGGAGGAGAGGGACAGACCGTTGGAGAAGAGAGATCAGTTTCAGATCCCCTATGGGGTACATTACCAATCTGTTGACCCCACAAGCGTGACGGCTCGCCCCCCTCCACCTTACAGCGTCAATCTGCTTCCTGAAGCCGTGAAGGGTGACCCTTACGAAGTGGACAGTTTCTCTGCCAATGGCCTCTTTTCCCACAGTGATGACAGACATCCTCTTCCCCCGGGTTCCCACGTTCTGGACAGGATCTTTTTTGGCCTCTTCCTCCTCTGCTTCTCCCTCCTTGGCCTCTTCCCCCTCTGCCAATATATTGGTATGTGGAGATGGCAGCCAGATGCAGTTCTTTATCAGTCTTATCCTTTTTTGTTCTTCTTTGTTCATCCACCAGACTGGCTGCATGTCTGCCGTGTTTCCAGACATCGGACAGTTTTTGTTCTTCAGCCCACCCCACATAGGCTGCTTTGAATGCCTCGGCAACTTGTGGGAGAAGTCCTTTAATGACCGCATCACAAACCAAGGTTTCCCAAACTGTGATGTTACCATCCACCCCCAGCGCGGAAGGATTTGGCTGTCCACTGTGACGTGTGACACACTCTGTCACTCTTTCGATGAAGTCGTCTTTGGACTCGTCAGCCCTCTGCTTGCAGGTGTAAATGCTTGTCATGTTGATTTTTGCGGGGAAAGTTTTCTTCTTCGGCGAGGCTTCTTCGGCGAGGCTGCTGACTGCATTCACAAACCCATGATTGTCCGCATGATCCCAATCTGGGTTGAGAACTTGCAGTCCCATTTGAGACATTTTGTTATGAATCTTTGCCAGTTCAGTTGCTCTTAGTTTGTGTGCGAGAACCCTGCGAATCTCAGCACCTGTTGCACCTGTTCCTTGCAGAAGTCAGTGAAAGCAGTGGCAAATTTCTCACCACACAGGGTGGGATCAGAAAGAGACTTAGCATTCTCTTCAATGTCCTGTGGTTTCCAGGCCCTGAAAACCAGGTCTTGTCCACTCGGGCCCATAACTTCAATCATCGGGGCACTGATGTCCGTGTAGCGGTCAGGAGGTTTGATGTCTTGTCTCAGTTTGTAGGAGCGACCCGACCCAACAGCACCTCTTGGTGTATCGGCCTCAGTCTTCAAGGCTGCCTGCTGCGTGGGGGCCGATGCTGATGCTGATCCCCCGGGCTCAGAAGATGCATTGTCTGGTTGGCTGCTGCTGCTCACATGCTGGTTTTGTGGTTTGGCTAGTGGTTGCCATGGGCCAAAGGCATACAAATCGAGGTCGTGGTGCATCACACTTGTGAGGGCGCTCAGATCAGGATACATGGAAGTAGAAGAGAAAGGAGGGTTATTAGACAAATCCTGTTTTTCACAAGGTTTGTATGGAGGAGGTGTTTTTTTTCTAGTGTGTGTGCGTGTGTGTGTGTTGCAGAAACGCCAGAGTCAGTCTGGACATTAGGGACAGAAGCGGAGGGGACAGAGCAATTGTCTTCACGACCACACACACTTCCCGTCACATCCAGTCTCCCAGCCAACCATTTACTATGTTTTCTTTGCCGTCTCTCTGCTTCATCTTTCCAACATTTAAGGCACGCCCGTATCCCCAATAGTTCTTCTTTTTTGACTGTCTTTTTTGTTTCTAGTTTATTTTCCTTTTTTAGTACTGCAATATTAAATGAACCCCATGTGGGAAATCTGCATGTTTAATCCAATCATTTATGCATGTCATGCTTTCGGGCCCATACTTTTTCAGCATGAAATTGAACGTCCCTCCCTGGGGCAAGGCTTGACCCTGGGAACTCTGCCTTTGACCCATTATACTGACTACTCCGCTTCCAGATTTTAAATTTTTTTTTTAACTATTATTTTTTGTCCTCCGCGAGATCGACCAACTAACATGAAAGGCCTCACATCTGATGATCATTTGGGTATAATGATCGAGATCTCCTTTCAAATCTGCGTATGTCTACGCAGAAGTCAGGAATTTAAGCATCCCTGCCGCTTTCACCCACTAAACTAGTGGGCAGCCTCTGTCCAACTGGACAGAAGGACTTCCATTGACCAGCAGCAAATCACTCAGCCCGGTCTTGTTTCCCATGTGAAAATCGTTCTGCCACTCCTCCCAGCGGGAGAATCCGCATTTCAGCTGAAAACATATTTTAATTAAATTTTGAATTTTGGTTTAATGTTAAAACCTTAGTCAACTTGCCTGTGTTGCGAGTCCTGTTTTATTTGCCCTAAGGATTAAATATAATTCATTATTTCTATAGGTTTTATTTATTTCTATTTTGTAGGGTACAGTTTTGCAGTATTTGCACTGTTATTGAAAAAAAAAACAGTTTTTTCTAAATTTTAAGCTAACCAAGCGTTTTTTTTTTCTTAAGCAATTGCATTTAGAGAAAATGCTGGAAAATAACTCTCTTACCGTCTCATGAAAAGAAAGGTTCGGATCTGATCCCGCGCCGACGCTCCACAGCCGCCCCGAGACCAGGAGCCCCTCTTTGTCCCTTGGAAATCTGTTCGGGGTAACAGAGGCCGGATAAACTTTTCCGGGGGCGGCCAAAGCTGCTCCTGTCCCCGGACCATCTGGTCCGCCGGTCGGAGATCTTGTTAGTTGACGCCAAAATGTTATGGGAATTCTGAACAGATAACTGATTTCCCTGTGTTACTGAAGAAGGAGACGGTGGAATGATGAAGTTCCAGCACTTTATTGAGAAACAGAGCAGAGATTACTTGGACGGAGTACACGCACTCTGTGGCTGCAGCCTAGCGTCTGCCCCTGTCTCTGCCCGACCTCGCTTTCGGCTCTCCCTAATACTGCACAGTGGCCTCGGCAGGAGACAAAACAAAGACAGTCTATTCTAGACAATCATCAGCCGTACAGTATTTCCACAGTATTCGGCCTTGCACTCAGTAACAGTGGATTACAAACACAGACATCTTGTCTTCTGACCCTGCGTCCGAGAGACAACCGGTCACTTTGACTGTAGGGCAAAGATTAATACAACAGGCAGTACAATATAGAACCCTGAACAGCTCCCAGAGCAGCTCACCATTATATTCACTATGGAATAGTGAGTTCCAGCACCCTCCCCCTAATTTGTCGCGGCTTAGCTGCTGCCCCGTGTCTGACAGCAGAAAGTGGATCAGTTTCCTCTGCCCGCACTTTCTCTTCAAGTTAAAGAAAAAGCTGGAAGACCTGACCAATGCGCCTTAGTTTGCAACAGGTTTGTTAAAACTAGATTTTTAGATTTGAGAGCTTCAAGTACACATTCATTGAATTCACTCAAGTGTTCTAACTCCACTATGTTTATCACCTGATGCCTAATAGATCTGGTAATGTCACGAATATCATTAAGAGTGTGCTGTTGACACACTAGTTTTATTTGAACGTCTCTGTTATCCCACCACTGTTGCAGACAGGTAAAAATCATTCTTCCTCTGTCTAAAACCAATCCAGAAATAAGTCTCCTTAAAACTAGTCAGTTAAAACTGAGTTAAAATGCCAGTAAAGGCTTTTAGGTAAATTGTTTCTAGTAAGAACACTACCTAAAACCAGAGAATCTGTAAAACCTACCAGTAAAATCTGACACGTTTTAAACACATTAAAATGTTTAATCCAATAAAACTAGCCAAGAGCTAGAGAAATGTGGTTTCCTTTCATATGGGACCACGTGTACTGCCTGAAACCTGCGTGCATCTTCCTCCATACATCCACCAGGCCATGAGCAAAGACCAGCTGCCGCAGAGCGCGCTGAGCTGCTACATCGCAATCAGCTACTCTGCATGATTGCGATCTAAATAATCATCTTCTGTACAATTACAATCCCCTCCTATAAGAACATAATCCTCAGACCTGCAATCGCCCTACTTCTCCCCAATTTCTTCTAAAAAAACGCCTTTTCTATGCATTGGTAATTGCCGCATAAATATTGATAAAAGTCACATTAAAATGATCAAAACCACCCCTGACTAAAAGACACCTTCCTCGAACAATGAGTGAAAGCTCTTGAAGAGAGGAATCCCACTCCTGCGCTCTGGGAAGCGCCATGACTTAAAACAATTTACCTCCTTCCACTCCTTATACCAGTCTGATTCATTTGATGGATCACTATGATCCAAAATTCTTTTTTGGTTTATTGTTTGATAAATCTGTGCACATTTTACTGCCTCTCTAGCCCTATTAATGTTCAAGGATGCTATTTTGAAAGTATCCATTGTCATGGTTTAGTTTTGATTCGGCTTTTGTTGCCATTGGTTTTCGGTTTTTCCACCTTGTTTTAGTTTTAGTTAGGGTTTGACTTTATTTATTGTTTTTAGTTTCTCCTTCCCCTCACTTCAGCCTTTCCTTCCACTGCAGTTAGTCACACCTGCCAGCCACTAATTAGCCAGACTCATTTCACCTGCCAGCCTCACTACTTAAGCCTCACTCTGCTGTCACTACTTTGCCGGTCCGTCATCAACCTACACCCTCTCCATGCTAGTCTGCCTTAGTTCTTGGAACCCAGTCGCCCCTGCCTCTGTAAGGTTTGTTAGATGTTTTTTTGGAAATCTTGTTGCCTGTTTCTGGTTTGTTTTTCTGTGATCCTGAAGGACCTGCTATTGCGCTCTGGCTGACTTGGGACTGAACTGTTGACTCCTGCTGCCAGTTAAGGGGCTCGCTGAACTCTCTCTCCAGGCTGTCAGCTCCTGCCTTCATCTACACCCCTGTACCTGTGTATACCTGTATTACTGGTTACATCACCCACCATCCCATCAAGCCTGTCAATAAAACTCCTCAACTTTAGTCCTGTGCGTGTGGTTCTGGGTTCATCAAAGACAAATCTTGACATCCATATTGGATGAGAGATTAAAAACAACATACCAAACAGCTATACAAAATATTAAAGTGCCTGTGTGTTTCATGGGATTCAAAATTGCTTTCCAAGTTTACTCAATACTTTTTTCAGTCTGTAAACTTGTTGCTCAGTAAAACCTACCTCCTCTTTATGTCTAATATGGTGTCTGGCTGAAAAATCAAAAGTTCTCAAATCAGGAAAATACCTTTCGACCTTCACCCCTCTTAAACCTTCTGTTTGCTGGAGAAAGTGAAAAAGAAGTCTACAGGATACCTTGGCTCTCCGCAGCTGGCCTGTGACAGCGACACCACACTGCTGTCGGAGAGCTCACCGTCACTGTCACTGCTGTCAGAAAGCTCTTTTTTTTCCATAGCCAGCTTGCTGACCTGCCTACTGGTCTGGACAGCAGCGACCACATTTTTCCTTTTAGTACATCTGTTAACTTGTGTAGGAGCCTCCAGCTCCATCATCTGCTCCCCCTCACCTTTCTCTTCCACAGAAGCCACCACAGGCTCCTTCACATTCCCCTCCCCTCCATCAACCTGCACCTCACTTTTCCCTCCCTGATGCCCACACAAACCACACACCATCCTTCCCACACGCACCATCCTGCTCCATTTCATCCTGAATTCTCCCTTCCTCACCATTCCCTCCACAACTATCACCACCACCACATACCACTCTGCTCCCCTCACTCACCACACAACCACTATTTTGTAGATCAGATGTTTCATCCACTCCTAGCTCCAACCACACTCTCCTGCTGGTCTCCAGTGACGGGGCCTACTTACCGAACAAGATGCAATCAAAGTCATCTACTCTCACGCAGGTTGAGCTCCTCTTCACGCTTGTTCAGAATCATGAAGAGTCGTCTCTGATGGGAGACAACATGCTTCTGTAAAGGTGATTTACACAAGATCTTTTTCACAGGGAAACCACTGTTCCGTGGTGAGACAGCTCTCACATCCATGAGAGCATGCTCATTCCATAAGTTTTCAGCCGCTAACAAGTGAAAATAAATTATGGATTCAGACACGGGTCTTTTCCCCAGCCTGAGAGACAAGAGCCCCCTGGTGGACTGATGGCAGCACAGCACTGGGCTGAATACTCTGGTTAACTCTCGGGAGAAGTCGTGGTATGAATCATTTTGCCACTCAGAAGTTCCCCAAAGCCTTGCCCTCCAGCCAACAGGGAGATAACATAAGCCATCTTAGTGACAAGAGGTGACGTTTGCGGATGCGCGGAAGACGGGTTTCTTGGCCGCAGAGAGACGATTAAGTATCTCGGCGACGCGGCTTCTAACTGGGATATGGATTTCTCCACGCCTGCTCACCATGGACCATCGGATGATGGGTCCATCTTGGCCACATCGTACTGTAACGTACAGGAACCGGACCCAAGATTCAGCCACAACAGGTCAGTGACTGATAGGGTTATTATAAATAACCCCTTATTATCCTACAAAGAAAACCACACAAACACAAGTTTAGACTATTCTGCAGAGAAGGAGAAATAGCACCAGACGGAAAATCATACTCCCTTGAATGTCTGTGCTCTACTCCTGCCGGGACATTTCTCTTCTCTGCCTTTATTATCAGACTTCAAGGAAGGGTCAGGAGGTTACATGTGGGTCGGTATAGGGGTGCAGGTTTATTGGGGTTAGCAATCAGTCACCTGCGAGATGCACAGCTGGATAAGGCAAGACTTATTCCTTATCTGGGAGAACCATTTTTTCTCCCCTGTCTGAAGTTAAAACAACAGAACATTCTTGCCAGCTCTTGAAACAAAAAAATGCCTGTAACTTAATGAAAATAAAATTAGCTTGTATGTTGGCCAACAAACCAGATGGGTTCAAACAGGAAGGTTTGTGCCACAGCTGTGATGCAACTAGGTTATTTAAAACCAACACCTTTCTTCTGTATGACATGTGAGAGTGTAGCCATCTCCACTTAGCCAGCTTGGATTCTATTTTCCGATCCACATTTTCCCAGTTCTTTTTTTTAGTGTTTTCATCCCCTAAAAAGATATTTAAAACCATCTCTTTTCCATAAAAGCCCTTGAGGAAGAATCAGGATTCCTTCATAGCATTCACCCTTGGCTTGGCTTTCCCCCCCCAGTTCACCCTCACAGCAGATAAAACAGAAAACTTATTTGTTATCTCGGTCAGTTGGTTAACATCCTGCTGATTTCAAGTGAAAACAATTACATCATCAGCATGGAGGCAGCAGAACCAGAAGCACAGCAGAATGGAGACTTGGAACCAGGCTTGACCAGCAGCACGACAGAATGGAGACTTGGAACCAGGCTTGACCAGCAGCACGACAGAAAGGAGACTTGGAACCAGGTTGGACTCACAGCACGACAGAATGAAGATTTGGAACCAGAACTACAGCAGGCTGGCGGAGAATGGAGGAACTTCGGACTGGACGAGACTGGATGAGGTGAGCAGCAGAAACAGAGGTAAACAGGAAAACAGAACGAACCGACGAGAAATGACAGAAAGCACTGAGCTTAAATAGTGAGGCTGACAGGTGTGCTGAATACTGGCTAATTAGTAGCTGACAGGTGTGGAGGATTACTGAACCGGAGACTGGAGCTGTATGGAAGGTGTCTGAGTCTGTACATGGTGCAGCAGACAGGCTGAATCACGACAGCACCCCCCCCCCTTAAGGCCGGCTCCCAGACGGCCAAACAGAAACTGACATAAACAAAAAACGACCCACCCAGGGTGGGTGGAGGGAGGTACTGGACGGTGGGCAAGAGTTATATAAACAAAAAACGACCCACCCAGGGTGGGCGGAGGGAGGTACTGGACGGTGGGAACCAAAAAAAATCCCAAAAACAGAAGAAACCAAAACACAAATCTACCCCAACGGGGTGAACAAAGGACAGTCTGGTTAGGCACTAGATAGCCAGGAGGAGGGACCTCTGGTCGGCGACCTCGGCGGCGGAGCAGCAGAGTCTGAAACGGGTGTCGCGGTGGGCGACCCCGACGAGGCAGAGTCAGACGTGGGCGTCGCGGTGGGCGACCTCGACGTGGCAGAGCTAGACGCGGGCGTCGCGGTGGGCGACCCCAATGTGGCATAGCTAGATGCGGGCGTCGCGGTGGGCGACCTCGGTGGCGGAGCTGCAGAGTCTGATGAAGACAAGCGACTATCAACTAAGGGCGAAGCAGGGCCACAGGACACAGGTGTCACAGGACTACAGGCTACGGAGGTCGCAGGACTAAAGGCTACGGAGGTCGCAGGACTAAAGGCTACGGAGGTCACAGGACTAGAGGCTACAGAGGTCACCAGACTAGAGGCTACAGAGGTCACAATACTAGAGGCTACAGAGGTCACCAGACTAGAGGCTACAGAGGTCACAAGACTAGAGGCTACAGAGGTCACAAGACTAGAGGCTACAGAGGTCACAAGACTAGAGGCTACTGAGGTCACAGGACTAGAGGCTACTGAGGTCACGGGACAAGAGGCTACGGAGGCCACGGGGCTACAAGCTACAGAGACCACAGGGCTACAAGCTACAGACACCACAGGGCTACAAGCTACAGAGACCACGGGGCTACAGGCTACAGAGGCCACGGGGCTACAGGCTACAGAGGCCAAGGGGCTACAAGCTACAGAGACCCCGGGCTACAGGCTTCAGGAGACCCCGGGCTACAGGCTTCAGGAGACCCCGGGCTACAGGCTTCAGGAGACCCCGGGCTACAGGCTTCAGGAGGCGCCGGGCTACAGGTTTCAGGAGGCGCCGGGCTACAGGCTTCAGGAAACGCCGGGCTACAGGCTACAGGAAACGCCGGGCTACAGGCTACAGGAAACGCCGGGCTACAGGCTACAGGAAACGCCTGGCTACAGGCTACAGGAAACAGTGGACCCCCCCAGGGTCCCAGCATCTCTGATAGGCGGTGGACCCTCCTGGGTCCCCGCATCTTTGACAGGCAGTGGACCCTCCTGGATCCCTGTATCTTTGACAGGCGGTGGACCCTCCTGGGTCCCCGTATCTTTGACAGGCGGTGGACCCACCTGGGTCCCCGCGTCAACGGTGGATGGTGGAACCGCCTGGGTCCCTGCGTCAACGGTGGATGGAGGATCACCCCGTCGGATGCCTGGATCACCCCATCGGACACCGAAATGGCGTGCTCAGCACCTAAGTCGGACGCCGGGCTGGCATGCTCTGCACCCACGTCGGACGCCGGGCTGGCGTGCTCTGCACCCACGTCGGACGCCGGGCTGGTGTGCTATGCAACCACGGCAACAGGGAGTCCCGAGACGGACAGTGGTGCCAGAACCCATGATGTAGTTGGCGAAGCTGGAGCAGTGTCTTCTGCGGCCGGCTGGGAAGAAACTGGGTCGTGTGCTGCAGGCTGAGCAGGAACAGAGTCTTTTGCTGCCGGCTGGGCAGGAACAGAGTCTTTGGCTGCCGGCTGAGCAGGATCTGGGTCTTTGGCTGCCGGCTGAGCAGGATCTGGGTCTTTAGCTGCCGGCTGAGCAGGATCTGGGCCTTTGGCTGCCGGCTGAGCAGGATCTGTGTCTTTGGCTGCGAGCTGAGCAGGATCTAGGTCTTTGGCTGCGAGCTGAGCAGGATCTGGGTCTTTGGCTGCCGGCTGAGCAGGATCTGGGTCTTTGGCTGCAGGCTGAGCAGGATCTGAGTCCTTGGCTGCGAGGTGAGTAGGATCTGGGTCCTTGGCTGCGAGGTGAGCAGGATCTGGGTCCTTGGCTGCGGTAGGTCGACCGAGGAACAGGTCATCCCTGTCCCCATAGGAAAAATCCCACACCTGAGACTCGTGGACTCGGGGAGCTTCGGCCAGACTCTCCTGATCAACTTTCACCGCAACCACACCCGTACGAACCACCAAGGGAACTGAGGTGGTTTCGGTCCCAGTCAGAGTGACTGCGGTGGCTGCCTCAGGCAGGATCTCAGGGAGCGCCGTGGCGGAAATCCTATGCCGGCGCGCTCGCCATCTGTGCTGGGAGGAGCCGGGCGGCAAGGTTGAGGTTTCTGCCGACGATGAGGCAACGGGAGCTGAGGCAGAGACTACGGCGGGCTTAGCAGCAGCAGCGATCAGATCAGCAGACGCAGCAGGAGCAACTGACGTGGAGGAGACAGAGGCAGCAGCGCTGGGAGCAGCAGCTGAAGGCTTCACCCGAGGAGTGTCGTGGAGGTGGTGGCAGAGACGACGGGGAACGAGACGGCTTCTGCTCTGGCTCGCTGGGGCAGCCGCAACGCCGTCAGACTGACCCACCAGGGACATGGAGGTGACGTCAGCTCCAAGTGGAGGGATCACAGCTGTGCCAACCAGCTTAGCCTCAGGTTGAGCAGTGGGTGTGTTCCGGCATCGACGAGCCTGGCGTCTCCGTCGAGAGGAGCCGGGCGGCGAGAGAGTGGCTGCTGCTAGTGATCAGGTTGTGGGGGCAGCATCGGCAGGAGCTACAGCAGCAGCAGGAACCATAGCAGCAGCAGTAGCGAGATGAGCTGGGGCTGGATCTGTGGCGGGAGCTGAGGCAGACTCGGCAGCAGCAGCGGTGGAAGCGGCAGGAGTGGAGGATCGGGAAGGAGGCGTTCTGCCGAAGAGCTGAGCGGAAGCAGCCTTGTGTATCCACTCCAGCTCCTCCATCAGCCCCGTTGTTTCGAAGAGGGGAAGGAGCTCAGCCTGACTCTTCCACAGCTTCCGAACTTGAGCCACCGCGCCCAGCTGCCTCGGAGGTGGACTGAGCGAGGCGAGGATCTCCAAACAATCCCAGGACTGGGCTATGAGCTGTTCCGCTGCGCTGTTGGCCGAGAGCGGAGCAAGATCTCTCCCACCAGCTCCTGCATGGAGGCTCTGTGTGGGTTTTGGGTTCATGTGGTTGGTTCGTTCTGTCATGTTTTGTTATTGAACCCGAACACAACCACAACAGAGTTAAGTTTAACAATTTATTGAAATTTGTGGATAGTGGAGGAAGGAACCAAGAGTCTGTACTGAGCTGAAGCAGGAGGATGGTGAAGGCAGGAACTGGCAAGCAGGTTGGAACCAGAGCATGGAGGCAGCAGAACCAGAAGCACAGCAGAATGGAGACTTGGACCCAGGCTTGACCAGCTGCACGACAGAATGGAGACTTAGAACCAGGCTGGGCCAGCAGCACGACAGAATGGAGACTTGGAACCAGGCTTGACCAGCAGCACGACAGAAAGGAGACTTGGAACCAGGTTGGACTCACAGCACGACAGAATGAAGATTTGGAACCAGAACTACAGCAGGCTGGCGGAGAATGGAGGAACTTCGGACTGGACGAGACTGGATGAGGTGAGCAGCAGAAACAGAGGTAAGCAGGAAAACAGAAAGAACCGACGAGAAATGACAGAAAGCACTGAGCTTAAATAGTGAGGCTGACAGGTGTGCTGAATACTGGCTAATTAGTAGCTGACAGGTGTGGAGGATTACTGAACCGGAGACTGGAGCTGTATGGAAGGTGTCTGAGTCTGTGCATGGTGCAGCAGACAGGCTGAATCATGACAAGCGCTGAACCTGAACCTCTCCATTGTTCTCTAGAGGAAGCCTGATCAATGCGATCAAATGCCTTTTCTTGATCAAACCTGTTCTTAGAACCAACGAACCAGAGACCTCCAAAACATCCCGAATTAGGTAGATGATATCTACCATGGACCTGTTGTTCAATTCAATTCAATTCAATTTTATTTATATAGCGCCAATTCATGAAACATGTCATCTCGAGGCACTTTACAAAGTCAAATCAGTCAGATTATACAGATTGGTCAAAGATTTCCTATATAAGGGAATCAGTTGATTGCTTCAATGTCCCGACAAGCAGCATTCACTCCTGAAGAAGCGTAGAGCTACTGGAAGAGTCGTCTGCATTGTCCATGGCTTTGCAGCAATCCCTATACTGAGCAGGCATGAAGCGACAGTGGAAAGAAAAACCACCCATTAGCGGGAAGGAAAAACCTCCAGCAGAACCGGGCTCAGTATGAACGGTCATCTGCCTCGACCGACTGGGGGTTACAGAAGACAGAGCAGAGACACAACAAGACAGACAAAAAAGCACAGAAGCACACATTGATCCAGTAATCTGTTCTACATTAGATGGTAGTAGCGGGTGAGCCATCTTCTATGGATGATGTCACAGTTTAACAGAACGTCAGACCAGGTGTGCCTACTATGAAGAAAGAGAGAGCAAAAAGTTAAAAGCTGAAACGACGACAGTCATTTCAATGTAATACAATGCAAAACTGGAGAACAGTAGACTGAAGAACAGTAGAAATCAGTAGAGTGAGAAAATTAGACCCTGATGTCCTCCAGTAGCCTATGCCTATCACAGCACAACTATAGAGGTAGCTCTGGGTAACATGAGCCACTCCAACTATAAGCTTTGTCAAAAAGGAAAGTTTTAAGATTAGTCTTAAAAATAGACAGGGTGTCTGCCTCACGGACCAAAACTGGGAGTTGGTTTTACAGGAGAGGAGCCTGATAGCTAAAGGATCTGCCTCCCATTCTACTTTTAGAGACTCTAGGAACCACCAGCAGACCTGCAGTCTGAGAGCGAAGTGCTCTGTTAGGAATATACAGGGTAATCAGAGCTCTGATATCTGATGGAGCTTGATTATTAAGGGCTTTATACGTTAGAAGGAGAATTTTAAATTCTATTCTTGATTTAACAGGAAGCCAATGAAGGGAAGCTAAAATTGGAGAAATATGATCCCTCTTGTTGATTTTCATCAGAACTCTTGCCGCAGCATTTTGGATCAGCTGAAGACTTCGAACAGCATTTTGTGGACTTCCTGATAGTAAAGAATTACAATAGTCCAGCCTTGAAGTAACAAATGCATGGACTAGTTTTTCAGCATCACCCCTGGACAGAATGTTTCTAATTTTGGCGATATTCCTGAGGTGAAAAACGGAAACTCTGGAAACCTGTTTAATATGGGATTTCAATGACATGTCTTGGTCGAAAACAACACCAAGATTTTTAACTTTATTACCAGAGGCCAAGTTAATGCCATCCAGATTAAGTGATTGATTAAGAACTTTATTTTTTGAGGACTCTGGCCCAAAGATTACAACTTCTGTCTTGTCAGAATTGAAATGCAGGAAATTTAAAGTCATCCAGCTTTTGATGTCATCAAGACATGACTGCAGTCGAAGTAACTGATTGGATTCATCAGGATTTATGGATAAATATAGCTGAGTGTCATCAGCATAACAGTGGAAATTAATCCCATGCTGTCTTATAATTTTGCCAATCGGAAGCATATATATAGTAAATAGAATTGGTCCAAGGACTGAACCCTGTGGTACTCCACAAGTGACCCTAGAGTTTGAGGAAGATTTATTATTAACATGAAAAAACTGGAATCTGTCCGACAGATAAGATTTAAACCAGCCTAATGCTTTCCCCTTAATCCCTACAGAATGCTCAAGTCTTTGTAGGAGAATATTGTGATCAACTGTATCAAATGCAGCACTGAGATCTAACAGGACAAGTATAGAAACAAGTCCATTATCTGAGGCCATGAGAATGTCATTAGTGACCTTCACCAGAGCTGTTTCAGTGCTATGATGAGCTCTAAAGCCTGACTGAAACTCCTCAAGCAGGTAATCACTTTGTAAATGTTTACATAGCTATTTAGCAACTACTTTGTCAAGAATTTTAGATAAGAAAAGAAGATTAGATATAGGTCTGTAATTTACTAACTCATCTTGATCAAGAGATGGTTTCTTAAGTAAAGGTTTAATAACAGCTACTTTAAAAGCCTGTGGTACATATCCATTTACCAAGGATAGATTAATCATGTCTAAAATAGGACCACTGATCAGAGGGAATACCTCCTTAAACAACTTGGTTGGGATTGGGTCTAACATACAGGTAGAAGGTTTAGATGAAGCTAAAATTTTAGATAGCTCAGAAAGCTCTACTGCTTTTAAACAGTTCAGACACTGCGCAGGTTCTAAAGATTCCTCCAATGCTGCCTCACTTACTGAGGACGAGGTAATCATGTTTGGGAGGATGACAATTATTTTATTTTTAATGGAATCAATTTTATTTATGAAGAATCCCATAAAATCAATACTGCTAAGAGCTAAGGGAATGGATGGATCAACAGAGCTATGACTCTGTGTAAGTTTGGCAACTGTACTGAAGAGAAATCTAGGATTATTCTTATTCTCCTCAATTAATGATGAAAAATATGATGCTCTAACTCTGCGAAGGGTCTTGTTATACAACAATAGACTGTCCCTCCAGATTAGGTAGGATTCCTCTTGGTGTGTAGAGTGCCATTTTCTCTCCAATGTCCTAACATTGTGCTTCAAGGAACGCAGCTCTGAATTAAACCAAGGAGCAAGCTTCCTGTGAATAATCACCTTCTTTTTCAAGGGAGCTACATTGTCTAATGCAGAACGCAAAGACGAAGTCATACCGTTTACAAAGACATCTATTTGTGAATTGGAAGAAACAACATTGCTGTTATCTGCAGGGTATTTTTGCAATACTGACGATATTAAGAGGGGGACAGACTTTTTAAAGTTTGATGCAGCATTGTCCGATAAAAATCTACTATAATGGAACCCTCTTTTGGGGGTGGAGAACTCAGTTAGATTAAACTCAAATGTTATTAAAAAATGATCAGATAGTACAGGGATGTGAGGAAATACTGTTAATTCTTCACAATCAATGCCATATGTCAGCACAAGGTCTAAAATATGGAGCCAAGAGTGTGTCGGTTTATGCACATTTTGAGCAAAACCAATTGAATCTAGGATAGTTTTAAAGGCTACACTAAGGTTATCACATTCTGTGTCAACATGAATGTTAAAATCACCCACTATAATAACCTTGTCAGTGTTTATCACCAAATCAGATAAGAAGTCTGACAACTGATCCAAAAACTGAGAGTAAGGGCCTGGTGGACGATACAAAACAACAAACAGGAGAGGTTTTATTGCTTTGCAGTTTGGATGAGGGAAACTGAGGGTTAAATATTCAAAAGAACTGTAGTTATTAATTGGCCTGGGACTAATTAATAAATCAGACTGAAAGATGGTTGTGCAATACACACTGTTTAAAAGTTATTTAACGTTTATTAAATAACTGTCTGTTGGGTACTGTCCAGTGAATGTCAACTCTTGAGCTGATATTAGGACAGTAGTTGAAAGGGATAATTAGACCACTGGAGTTCTTTTTACAGCAAACTCTGCACACATATAGGATAAATGAGTGACAACTTCTCTTCAAGTTCAAGAATTTATCAATATAATTAAAATGAACATTTAGAGAAGATCACTATAAAATGCTGCTTGTCTGAATTAACACTATATTTCAATCAACAAATCCTCTCTACAAGGCTAGTGAAACTTAACTAAAACTACTAAGCAAAATAAAGATAAAAAGAAGCTAAGGAACTATGTACACACAAAAGAAACAAAAGACAAAATAAAGTGGTTGATCATCATCATCGGAATAATTCAGTGAATCCTGGTTCACTGCAGATCTGAGTTAAAGAACCAAAGTTCATTTTATAGAATGTGAATTGAGGTTAAATTAGCGTAACTAATTCAGAACAACATTTGGTATGTGTTTCATCCCATTCACAATCCAAATCCTGAGTCAAACAAAACATTATTTGATGAAATAACATTTTAAAGAATGACTCTCTTAATAAACATCAGTAAACTTCTAGAACGCTCGATTTTATTAATGCTTTAATACCTCCGGGAGGCTAGGGGTCATTGTAGCGATCGGTTGCTAAAATTGGCTAATCTAAAGTTATACAAAACACCTTTAAATCAACATTAATATTCTGTATTAATGCAGTAATAACTCTCATAGTACTATCGAACAATGGTGGAGCGAACGAAACAAACCTTATGTTTGAAACGAATCATAGTCGTGCATCCGGCAAGACCGGAAGTTATCCAGAAGCTAGGCTAGCGGACATTCGGGACTAATTTTAAAAAGCTTCAACTTTATTTTGGTCGTAATGAGTGGACTGGATAACACTAAAGTTAATATCCCATCAATGTATGAAACCCTTGTGGAAATAACGTTTGTTAGAACCATAAAACACACTTGAATTACATCGGCAATGATATGGTTCAAAGAATGCCAATGGGAGTTACCCTGTAAGCGCCACGTGTTTCAAAAACACTAGGAAAATGCATTAAGTAACCACAGAATGTGGCGATTGGAGCAGGTCGCTCCAGGGTCCTGTAACCCGGTTGCAATGGCAAGTTCAGCTCAGCTTTTGCTCTCCTGTTGGGAAAAGGGGTCCTGTGCCGACTTTTGGCTGATCCACACCTCCTGAAGTCAGCTCCCAGCAACAGCTGAGAAAAATAAACAAAGCTGGTTTTGGCATGGACGGATTCTTTACTCCAGCGTCTGACGCAGAAGTTATGACTGCAGACTTGGCTCGATCCAGCCGATTCTCCAAACCCTCGGGTCCTCCGATCGCAGAGGAAAAGTTTCCCCCCTTTGTAGCTCCATTGAAATGACGGGAAATGAGTTTCACAGAAAGCGCATTTTACCCAGCTTGTGAGTCTTTGAGCTCTAATGAGGGCGCATGGCTGGCTCCCAGTGTGGACCCTCTCCTTGACAGTCCCGGAAAGAGAAGTGAAGAGAGTGAGGTGAATTCTGGCCTCATAGGGGGGCATCCTGCTGTGAGAGGTTTGTAGAAAAATATGGATAAATGCAATGGGAACACAACAAATTTATATGCGCACATGAAAAACCATGAACAAGAAAACGTTGAGCGACAGAAACTGAAGAGAGGAGACGAAACTTCTCTCATTGTCCCCGACAGACCCAGACCCACAGTCTGACTTCACTGACTGAGGCGTTTCAGTCCTCTAGAGCAGGGGTTCCCAAACTTTTTTAGCCGCACACCCCCTTCCATGTCCCAGCCGGGTTGACGCACCCCCAAGATTAAAATTAATTAATTATATATATATATATATATATATATATATATATATATATATATATATATATATATATATATAAATAAAACGGTTGCAGTTACAACTCAAATGTCGTAACAAAGCTTCTAAATCTGAGTCTGACGCACAATTTACGCCGCAAAATACAAACACGAAGCAGTTTGATTTTTGTCCGATGACGAGCGCGTGAGAGAGCGAGAACTGGTAAAGCAGCACAGAGTAACAATAACTCTAGCGCTCCATAAAGATGTTATTAATCAGAGAAATCTTTCTGAATGTTTCACAGCGGTTACCTTTAGCAGGTAAATGCACCCACAGCCACACACCTCGGCTCCCCCAGCCCGTTTCTGTCTGAATATGCGCTAAAACTGCCTCTTTAAAATGAACTGCACAGTGCAGTCTGCGCCTATCTGAATCGCAATGAAAAGTATTACAGATCTGTGCATGAGCATAGTCAAGAAATCGCGTCTATCATCACTAATCACCCCCAGGACCAGCGGTAACGACGTCAGATTATACAGATGGGTCAAAAATGTCCTATATATCAGTTGATTGCATCAAAGTCCCGACAAGCAGCATTCACTCCTGGAGAAGCGTAGAGCCACAGGGAGAGCCATCCGCATTGTCCATGGCTTTGCAGCAATCCCTCATACTGAGCAAGCATGAAGCGACAGCGGAAACAAAACTCCCCATTAACGGGAAGAAAAAGGAAAACCTCCAGCAGAACCGCGCTCAGTATGAATGGTCATCTTCCTGTGACCAGTTTCTCAAAGCACCATTTTTGTTACAGGTAGTCTCTTGACAAGCGGTTTATAATCTGGGCAGAAAAAAACAAGGCTGTGATCTGATTTACTCAGGGGAGGTCTTGATTTGGACATTTGTGTAAAACAAATCCAATGTCTTGTTTTCTCTTGTAGAGCAACTGACAAGCTGCTGAACCTTGACAGTGTAGCAGAGAGTAGAACGTGATTAAAATCACCACAAAAGAGTTGGGGTGTTGGGTCTGTATCCTAGCAACAACCAAACTGATGTCATCACATGCATTGTCAACAACAGCTGAGGGTGGGATGTAAACAACCACAAAAACAACACTAGTGAACTCTCTTGGTAAATAATATGGACGAAAACTTACTGCCAATGGTTCAATGGCTGAACTGCAGAGACGACACTTCACAGTAACGTGTGCTGGGTGACACCCAGTGTTGTATAAAGTACTGAAATCTCAGAGTCAAGTAAAAGTATAAGTACCTCTCCAAAATATGACTTTGGTAAAAGCCCAAGGGCCCGTTCTTCGTTCGTTGGTTAAAACATCCAAGATCAAATGAGACATCCGAGATGATTTCATCCGGCTAATCATGATCCGGCTAATTGGGTTCTTTCGGTGTCATTCTTTAGACACTGGAAGTAAAGGACACGTGCAAACTGGGAATGTTAACGAAAAAATTCTTTATCTATAAAAAAATTAAGTTCTTCCTTTTCCAAGTCATACACAGTTTATACGGTAAAACTGTATTGCTCCGTGTTTAGATAATCCATCCATATTTTTTTCCAATACAATATACGGCTCGACAGGAAGCAAGCCTTTCAAACTAAAACTAAACTTCACAATAAAATGGCCTGAACAAATCTTTTTACTGAATATGATAAAAATAAAAAGCAAACCATCATACAAATAACTTAAATATTTTCTATTTATGGCTCTAACATCGCTTTTTCCTCTTTAAAAGCCACTGTTAAATGATGTGTTTGTCTGTTTATAACAGCCACCAAGAAAAATCTCTCTTCAATTACACTGTCGCGCTGCACTAAAGGATTAGCCTCGTGAGACCATCCTGATCTCGCGAGCTTTCAAGGTTTCACTCGCAGATCAGTCTGGATACTCTCCGTTGAAGAAAATTTGGAGCCGTTCACCAAACGAACGTCCAATCAGCGTTGGCTTTGAGGCGGGTTGAGGTGTGACGCAACGGGAAGCGCGTCAGTTCAGTCTAAACAACATGGCGGCTTCAGCCGATGAAACTAGCGTTAGCGTGGCTATCGAGCAAGTTTTATCGTAATTACAGAGTATTTCTCTGCTGAGCTAACGAGCCTTTACCTGCAGCAGCAAGAGTAGCTTGGCTTGTGGTTGTGTTTTCGTCGTCGCTCTGTTACGAGCGACGACGAATCTGATTGGTTCATTTGGCCCGTCTATCACCAACATAGGCCAATCAGCTAACCAGTATTTTCGCCCCTTCCCAAAATTACTTCAACGGAAGGTTTCCAGATGGATATGCGGAGCAAATCTATCTGGCGGAGTCAGGTAACTAAAGGATCCTGTCTATTGCGCAATACGGCATTAATTTGAAAAGCTCTGAAATTATTCTTGCACCTTCCGCAACAGGTTGCTGTCGTAACAATGGACATGGCTACGACAGACTTCTCTATCTCCTCTGCTTATAAAGCTGCGATCTAATCCTGTTTACATGAAATAAGCCTGCTCTCGAGCAGGTTTAAGCTTGTGCACATGTTGCTATGACAACAAGTGCAGGATGAGTTTCGAAGAACCAAACGATCCAAGATCATGCCAAATCGTCAACAATCAAATCCAGCTAGCGACGTACACGTTAGCGACGTACGAAGAACGGGCCCCAAGTAACTGACTGAAATGTTACTTGAGTTAAAGTCTTAAAATATTACGAAATGTCTGGTACTTAAGTATGAAAATTACTGTAAAAATAGATATACTCAAGTAATGTAATGAAAAGTATAAGTAAAAAGTAAAAAAAGCGAATGCAGTCTGAATGACATTTTTTAGATTTTGGTAAACTTTGAAGGTCAAATTAACTTACAATAATATAAACAACCAAGTGCAAGAGAAATTTAGACCAAGTTTAGACAGAAAATATAACCTTTTTGTAAGCTTTCAGTTTTCCTTCTTCAAGTAAGGTCAGTGCTATACACTTTAAAATTGTACACAACCAAGTGCAGGCAAAGGGGGTGTATACTAAGAACATGGTTAAGTGATAAACCGGGCTTAGTTGACCTACAGGAAGTGGTAAACCTGCTAATAGATACACCTGCAGGCAGGCCAGCCGACAGCTTGGCTAGGGCCCGGGACAACACAGTCTTTTTGGGACCCCCTCTACACCTGCCGCCACCACACACACACACACACACACACCAAAAAAAGTCAACACAGTACACAGTTAACTGTGTACTTCATGCCCTGGAATTCTCTGTATTTTATATTGGATATTTTCAACCCATTTATTAAATTTAGTGCACTAGTTGATCTTTTCTTCATAAGAGCACTGCAAGCACTGCAGCCAAAATATGTCTTTTTTTTTACCTGCTGTATATTAGCCAGTCCCTAACAATTTTTTCCCTTCCATTGCAGGAGGTAGAATATGTTAGATACTTTGGGAATTCTCTGCCCTCTGTATCTGCTGGCGGTTCATTTGCCATCTCTGAGAAAGGCTTCCTTTTTGCCATTAAACGCACAACATTCATTAAATCAGAATCAGTCATTTTTGTTGGCCATAACGCGGGATCATTGAAATTCACACTGTGATCCATCTCTGACTGTGACGTGCGGTAGGGTTCATAGCTGGTGAGGCACTGACGTCATACAGTGTACAGTAGACTCATTGGAAAGTGCTGAAGGAGACTGAGCCAAATCAATTCACCAAGAGACATGGAAAAAAATATTGATTCTTTGGAAAAAAAAAACTAAATTATTTGTCATTTGATTGGTAACAGTTTATGAGTTATGATGAATTTCTGCATTTGTAACACATTCTAAAAATATAACACACATTCCGCACATTTCATTACAAAAACAAAACATGAATAATTATCGCTATATATAGTTTTATGTTATGTTCTAAAAATATCAAGTACTGAGAAAGTCATGTGCTGAAATATTTTGCATTTTATTAATTTAAATATATATGTTTAACATTTATAAATATATAAATAACAATATACAAAAACATATATTTACATATGTGTATACATATATATACATATATACATATACACATACTTATATATACATATATATATATTTAATATGAATAACATGTAAAATATTTCAGCACCTAATTTCCTAGTAGTTGATAGTGTTAGTACATCCACTGACTGTAGAATTACCTGTGAAACGTTTTCACTCAGCCAGAAAACTGCTTGTTGTTGCAACCAAATCCTATGGGATTATGTGAGAGTAGGGAGTAGCAAGATGGCGGCCAGTGACTTCAATTTTTCGGCAAAATCAGCACTCCAGTGTATTATATAGCTCAGTGAGCAAAACTCGCTAATAATACATCCATAACTTGCTGTGACTCTACAGTTTTGGGATAATGAGCGGTGCCCCTTGAGCGCCCCCTGCCGAGAGGCCAAGGAACTGCTGGCCTCACCTACAACCAGTGCTTTGCCATTTATGATCGCGCAGCAGCGCACGAAAACATGTTACCTTCAGACAGTTTGATGACCAAAACACAATTTCTAATCCACATACATCAAATTGTGGAAAATCAGGTCATAACTGTTTGAACAATTGAATCTATGGTCTAGAGACAGGAAGATGCATTCACGAAATGGAAGCCAGCGCAGTTAACATGGGATTGCGCAATCTCAGGGGAGGCCAAGCTCACTGCGGTCTCCCCGGCTTCGCTATCAAGCGCCACCAAGGATTTACATAAAAAATAGCGAAAAGTCTGCGATTTTAAAGAAAATATGATTGAAAATGAGGAATTTAGATAAAAAACCCAACTTTTATTACAAATGACTGAGTGAATCACAATTTATATTATGTTATCATCATTATATATTTTCTTTCTTTCCATAATGACAAATGAGGCCTGGCCTCACTTGCCTCCCCTGACTGCACGTCACTGATCTCTGAGCCACTATGGTCAGACTATCCGATCAGGCAGCAAGCCCTGTATGGGGTGCCGAATGTAAAATTTCAGATAAAATTCTATAGCTGATATATTTTGATTATTTAGCTCACTTTTCTCACATTTAACTCCCTTTTCTCACATTTAAGACAGAAATTCACAATAAACAAGATCTTATATGCAATTGTCAGCAATATGTTTATAAAGTAAAATAAATAGTTAAATGTTAAATCTAAATGTTAAATCTATATTTAAATGTTAAATGTTAAATCTAAATGCTAAATCTATATCTAAATGTTAAATCTATATCTAGATGTTAAATTTAAATCTAAATGTTAAATCTATATCTGAATGTTAAATTTAAATCTAAATGCTAAATCTGGGGCTGCACAGTGGCGCAGTGGGTAGCGCTGTGTCCTTGCAGCAAGAAGGTTCGAGTACACCCCTGGGTCTTTCTGCATGGAGTTTGCATGTTCTCCCTGTGCATGTGTGGGTTCTCTCCGGGTACTCCGGCTTCCTCCCACAGTCCAAAAACATGACTGTTAGGTTAATTGGCCTCTCCAAATTGTCCTTAGGCGTGAATGGTTGTTTGTCCTGTTTGTCTCTCTGTGTTGCCCTGCGACAGACTGCGACCTGTCCAGGGTGTACCCTGCCTCTCGCCCAGTGAACGCTGGAGATAGGCACCAGCAACCCCCGCGACCCCATGAGGGATAAGCGGTTTGGAAAATGGATGGATGGATGCTAAATCTATATCTAAATGTTAAATTTAAATCTAAATGTTAAATCTATATCTAAATGTTAAATGTAAATGTTAAATCTATATCTAAATGTTAAATGTTATATCTAAATGTTTCGAAAATATGCAAATTGACCACGCTCCCTATCGGGTTCTCGCCCACACCACCGACCTTGGATGGATCAGCCATGAGATCCATCTGTGGAGGACACTGTAAACATGCCGCACAGACGGCTGACAAGGCATCTTCCTATAACTATATAACTTTCTCCCTTTAACGGCAAAGTTTCTTGTTTTAATGAGAGACTTATCTTGCTTAAACGACATAATTTTCGTCTCATAACAACGCAACATAACCCGGCATCAGCTCGCGGGATATTTCAGTGTCATGGAGAAGAGGAGAGACGGAGGGGTGCCTTTTATTACTTTTTAAGAAGTCGTCATTTGTCGGAGGAATGTATTTCTGCACTGAGGAGTGACAAGGTAAGTCATAAATATACAGCAAGTCCTCTACTTGAAATTTGACCAATTCGGCAGTTATTTATAGTTAACAACTCTGCTTTGGATACACTTGCATTACTGTAGTACAGTCTCTGGCTCTGTTTACATGGTGAAAACAGGTTTGCGTTGCCTTTGTACTCTCCATTTACACACTACAAGGTTTAACTGTTGCTGGGGGGGGGGGGGGTGGACTATAGCTGTGGGTTTATTCACAGACATGAATACGTAGAAGCTGCGTTCTCGGGTGAGAGGCGTGCCGACAGAGCGGCCATCTTAGGTCAGACCAAGCTGCAGTCAGACAGAATACAAGTCAATTCAGGAAAATGTACTTTATGTTTTCAGACACTCTGAATCCGGTGAATTCTTACCCAATTTCCAGATAAATCAGCTGACTGAAAACGTCACCCCTTTAGGGGCAACATGGGACCAATTGATTTAATTAAATGATTGTCTAACTTAATAAATAATTTAGATTTTGTATTGAAAGTAAGCAAACTTCCAGAGCTACGTCCCAGGAAGCCCGACTTTTACTCCGCTTATGGGTGCGCAAATGCGCACCCATAATACCGCGCACGTGACGTCACCGTCTCAAGAGCAACGCCCCTTTTGCCGCTTAGGTAGGACATACAGGTAGAGAACGCCCATAGCAACCAGCTATTACACGCACAACAGAACCAGTGATATGACCGACTTTACAGTTGTTAAACTTTCCCAAGACGATGTCCCAGGCGCATGGTTTACTGGTCGCACTGTCGAAGAACACACCAACCTTCAGCTCAAACGATGGCTTGAGTGTCGAGGGCCTAAAAAGACCGGAAAACGGGCCGAGTTGATCGAACGGCAAGCTTTGTTTTTTTTTCCTGCGCGGCGGTCATGGCGTCGTCGGCCGTTTTTTTTGTTTGTAATCACCGTCCAGGGATCGGTATATGTTTAATGTTTGTCTTATTTGAAATGTTTTTGAGTAGGCTATCCTGGTAGCAGGGTATCATGTTAGCGCCTGCTACCATAGACATTATATATGTAGACGCGTCATTGGGCGGGTTCTGCCTATGCTGCGATGCGTCAGAGCGTCCGCCATCTTAAATGTGGCAAATCTGCAGTTACTCAGTCACTTAAACAGTATCAGAGGGACTTTAATCTCTGAATATACTTTGTATTCGTAGTATTTTTGTTTTTGTAATATTACAAGTTTATTTTCGTATCCCTTTACTTCATTCTCCTGAATTAATTCTCCAAAAGAATAAAAATATCTTAAATAATCTAACCTGGCCCTATTACTCCAGGAGTGAAATAATTATATGACGTTTTTCTCATAACATTATCACTTTTGTGTTTTTTTTTTTTTTTGTTTTTTTTTATTGACCTAGGACTTTTTTTTCCTCATATTGTTAGTTTTACCTCTTTAATACTCCCCCAAAAAGTCTGTTGCAATATATATAGATACACACACACACACATACATACATACATACATACATATATATACATACATATATATATATATATATATATATATATATATATATATATATATATATATATATACATATATATACATATATATATATATATATATATATATATATATATATATATATATATATATATATATATATATATATATATGTAGCCTGTGTTACCACTCTGCAGCTTTAGTGTGTCCAGTTTTGCAACATGGTGCAGCCTTAGTTTATAGAAGGCAGATACAAGTAGTGAAATCAGCCAGAATACATTTCCATGCAGCACAGCAATGAGGCATCTTCTCTGATCCACGTTCACTACAACAGAACTCAACTTTTTTCTGCCACATACAATATGGCGGTGATGTTGACGTGCAAACCTGCTCCCTATGACGCGTCTACGTATATGATGTCTGTGCCTGCTACCATGATAGCCTATATGCTATCATGGTAGCAGGCGCTTTATTATTAACATGTCGGCCACCAAAATACTCTTACCTGTTCACTACTTGATGTCGCTGGAATTGGGTCAGGATGTTCTTCGGTTGGGCCCTTTCCTCCGATAAAATGCTTGCTACATATGTAGGTGAATTTGGTAACTTTTTCCGAGTTGAACTGTTGTGTAGGCTGACCGCACCGGTGTACCCAGCGCACACATTTCTCCTTGGCAGTCTTGAAGAAAACATCCTTCATATGCGGCCGATCAGCGTACCTCGAGTCGCTGTTGCACATTCCATAGCAACAATGTTTAAAAACCATGGTTTTAGATTTGGAAAAAGCAGTCGTTTACCGAGTAAAACCAAGGGTAACGCACGTCTCTTTTACAGCGAAACAGCGGCGGACTATGCAAGCTTGCCCTACTGCGTACCACGTGATGTGACGTCATCATGACGTTACGTTTCTAAAAATAGCTTGCTCGCGGTACGCTATTACCTTCCATAGGTAAGATTTTATGATAGATCATCCTCATGCTTTACAGTTACAGTTTATCCGGCATAAACACAATATGTGCTAATGGGTAGCAGAGATGGAAGTGTAGAAAAGTACATTAAACACCAAAAACAAACAAAATGGTCCTAAAGTGCTGGATAGACATGATTTGTGTGTGTGTGTGTGTGGGTGGGGGGGTGGTGGTGGGGGTTAAAGTATTATACAGTTTTTGCTATGATTTTGTAATGTATTTGATTCTAAGATGCATTATTAGGTTTTTTGTTGATTTTTTCCCCCCAGATTGCGGTTTCTATTATATCATTTTGAAATGCTGTTATGGGCACCTCTGCTCTCACTTGTCTGTATATAGTTTTATATATATATATATATATATATATATATATATATATATATATACAGTATAAATAGTTTTGGTTCTGAATAAATATGTGTAATCTGTCTGAAAGGTCACGAGCATTGTGAACATATGATTAAAATGAGATCTGAGCTGCCTCCTATTCATTTTGACGGCAGATGTCTGATCTGTGGTCTGACCCAAGATGGCCGCCCTGTAGGCACGTCGGCCTAGCGGCCGGCAGCGTACAATGGGGCGTGTCACTACGTATATGACGGCCGTTTCTCAATAGACCCCTTGCAACCACGTGACTCCGTTACCCAGAATCCCTTGCGTGGCGGCCATATTGGTTGGCACGCCATTTGACAAAATGACGAGTTCTCCAGGTATTTTTCTTCTTTAGATAACGTATCACAAGATCGTTTTAAGAGTAAGTTGATGGTTGATGGTATCAGATTGCCAGATCCACACAGCAAAAGCCTGAAGGGACGGAGCGAGTCTGTGAAATGCTGGCCAAGGGTTTCGTACCGCGACACAGCTGCTTTATAAACACGGCAGGCCAGTACAGACAAGAGAGCACGAAAGCCCCTGAAACCACTGGACGGCTGCAATTATTTTATATCAGGAAAAAGGCTCCAGCAACGCCCGCGACGCCATGAGAGATTAAGCGGGTCAGAAAATGGATGGATGGATGTTCAGACATGTTTGTGTAACAGCACAAAGCAGAGAGGAAGACCCGCCCGGTAGGTTAAAAAAAATCACTCACTACGGATTATTTTGGTGTTTTTGTCTTGTTAAAATGGGTGGCGGTGTCGGCGACATTGCAGCGTAAACACAGACATACTAGCTCCCGTGAACGGGCGGAGGGGAGGTGGCGATCGTAACACTGGCCGGAGAGCCGCCGCTGTCTGGAGCAGCAGGAAGCGGGTGCTGCTCCAGACAGCGGCGGAGACAGCAGACAGCGGCGGCTCTCCGGCCCGTGTAACGATCGTAACACGGGCCGGAGAGCCGCCGCTGTCTGCTGCTTCAGACAGCAGCGGCTCTCCGGCCCGTGTAACGATCGCTATAGCAGCCGCCGCTGTCTGAAGCAGCAGACAGCGGCGCTACACGGGCCGGAGAAGCGGCCCGTGTAGCGCCGCTGTCTGGAGCAGGCTTCTGCTCCAGACAGCGGCGGCTACGGCAGCAACAGCGGCTTCTCCGGGCCGTGTAGGGATCGCAACCTCCCCTCCGCCGCTATTTAAGTAGAACAATGAATAGAGCAGAATTAAGTTGTATTTACCGGAGATGAAGTGTAGACTGCAAATTCTCTCGTAGTATGATGCGCCCCCCCCCCTCTCCAGTCCATTGGGAGTGTCTGCCTGCGCTCTTTTCATTGAAAATATCCATTTCTTTCTTCGTCCTTCATCCTTCGGTAAACGACAGAAACGTACATCCAACGATTTGGAATGCCTCTGTGTGCAACCGGGAGCACAACAAGTCGTAGGCATTATTTAGATTCCAAAAATAAACTAACTAAAAGCACGCTCTAAATCACCCGTTTTCTCATGTAGTAGACGGGCTGTCAGGCTAGCCTGCCCACCAAGATGGAGGCGCGCACCCCCGATCACGTGACTGTGACGTCAGATGCAAGGGGTCTATTCACGAGAACGCGAGTCCGTACTCGCGTTCTCGTCAAGTCTGTTCTCGGTAAGAACACAGGAAGATCGGACTTGACGAGAACGCGAGCACGCAGCACGTATTGTGCATTGGAACAGAAGTATACTCGTGACGTCATCACACCCACAGCGCTTGAGCATTCCTTTAACGTTCAAAACTATTTATACACTACACCATCATATCTTATTGAAAACGTTTTTGATTTGAATTAATTTCTAAGTATAGGTATAAAAAATATCTAAAATAATTACAGAACAGTGGGTATAAAACCAGCAATAGCGTGAATTTCTTTGTGGGAAGTTGTAATTGTTGTAGTTGCAGAGGCGATTGAATCTTCTTTAAAAATCAGCACTTTGTAGAAGCAAAATGAGCGATACGAGCAATATTGCTGTTGCTTCGGTCGTTGGTCAGCTTTACCAGCAGGCTGAAGAGGTGATGCAGTTGAGGAGGCAAATCCGAGCAAGGAGAAGATTGATGGCTCAGAAGGCAGGCTTTGCTCACCCATCTATTGCCAACTGGTAGGCATTTTAAGATTGACAGCCTATTTCCTACTTTTATCTTTAAAAAAACCCATTGATGATGATATTAAAAACGTGATCAGGTTGAAATTGTGACTATTTTTCCTATATTAATAAAAATGAAGACCCAGTTTTAACATTAATAACAGTAGGGTTAAGCTACTTTATTGCACCTACTGACCTTCACAGCATTGATCATTAAGAAAGGAAAAAAAAAAAAAACATTTTTATGTCTGTCCACCTTTACAGTGATTAATCTATAAATTATGTGCAGTTAGTTCAGCCCATTTTTTCAGTGAAATGGTAAAAATACCAGAGAAGGGAAGCCATTTGTTACATTTACTATACAACACTATACATTTTACCTTTTCTTTCTTGAGAACTATAATAATCTGCATGTTAAACAGGTATAGTTTTATGCATAGAAAAGGTGACAAAAAACAATTATGGTAACATTTGGCATTTTTTATTTACATGAAGAAACAGAAACAAAATATGTGAGGATAAACACTTCTGTGCCAATCCTCCAAATATTTTTTAATGAAGGGGACCTGAAACCAGCCTTCAGGCTAAACAGGGCCACCATCGTCCTCCTCCTTCAGCTGCTGCCCATCCAGAAGGTCCATGGATGGCCACAGGAGATAGAGGTGCTGGTGACCCTCTGCTGGCTGGCCTGTGGTGCATCCTATAGGGAAACAGCTTGCCAGTAAGATCTCTTACCTTCTTGTCCTTAAATAGAGCCAACAATGACACACAACTGATACATAGATTATATTAATTGGATAGAAGATTAAGACAAATCAGCATATTATCTAAATTACAAGTTAATTTTTTATTTGGTACAGGTCAAGTGGAGGCACGCTACAACAGGCACCACGCCAAGGCTGATTAACATCATTGAGCGTGTCTTTGGTGGTCTGAAGACACGGTGGCGTTCCATCTTCTTAAGGGTGCTGGAGGTCCGCCCGACGTTTGCCCCAAAAGTAATCACCGCCTGCTGCATCCTCCACAGTATTAGTATAGAGACAGGGGACCAGCTAGACGTGGAGGATGAGGAGGTTGATCCAGAGGAGGACGAGGAGGTTGATCCAGAGGAGGATGACCATCCAGCGGCTGAAGACAGGGAGCTGCTGCAGCTGGCTGCATGTTTAAGTGAACATGACTACACCTGACCTAATGTAGATCAGTTGGAGTCATGTTCACATGCTGCTTCATTTCTTTTTTTTTTACCACCTGGAAAAATACATAAAATAATGTGTAAATTAATTTCCATTCCAACTATTTTCAATTGTAAGTTTATAGGCATTGTCTGTTTGTATAAGATCTTAATGAGTTATTTCTTTGTTTTAAACCATGTTAGTAACTGTTAATAATTTGTTGAATATATTACACCTTCTTTCTGTTCCAAAGATAAAACATTTGTATAAAATAAATGTCAGTTTTTTCATATACTATTATTACTATTATTTTCTTTCCCTCTTTCTCCTCTCAATTATTCGTGTCCTGACTCAGAAGAAACTCACTTAGATAGGAAAAACATTTATAGAATGTATTTATTTATTTATTTTATATGCTGCTGCCGTCCTAGGCAGACATATACAATTTATTCCAGCAAGTATTGAGTTAATAAAGCAACACACGTCAGTCAGATAAACACAAAACAAATAAATAAATCATAACCAGCGGTATTATGCACTCTACTTCTTTTAATTATGCACTAACTCTGTAAACAGGCCACATAGAGAAAACTTAAAAGTATAATGTTCTCGCCTCAAACGATCTTAAAACGTACTTTTGAACAACAACAGCAGCAGAAAAGGGAATTTTTAACTTACCGCTGTGAGCTCTGTTTGCGCTGTCTCGAATCAAGCTGCGGCCGCGGTGCATTCTGGGCAAGCGGACTGTCTGAAGAACGCACAAGTCTGCTCTGATGCATGCTCGATAAAGAGTGCGGGCGAGAACAACATCCGGGGAATTCGGCGCGTTCTCGATTTGGCGTTCTCAGCATTGGAACAGTGCTCGGTCTGAGGCTGATGACGTGTCACGAGCACACGAGAACGCTCAAGAACGCATATTGAGAAACGGCCGACGTCTATGGGTTTATTTACAACAGTTTGCAGCCAAAACAGTCCTCCGCCAGCCGCTGTTTTCTTCTTCTGGGCAATTTGACCCGGAGCTTCAAAAATCACAGCGCTACTAGTGGTGCGGCATGGGAATTGCACCGTTTAAGTACTCTGTAAACAGGGCCTGTGACTGCAAATGTTCTACATGGATGTTAATGAGATAGAGATAAGGATAAGCAGCTTAATATTTTTAAAAACATGTCATGCATTTAATCATAAATTCTGCTGTAAAGATTAATAACCATGTGCTTAAAAGAGTCTTTTTAGTTTTTTACGGTTTTTATATTAACCATAATTTCATTGTGCTTGTAGACTGACATATCAGCTATAGCAAGCATGGATGAGAGCTTGGCCATCTATATTCCCACCTATGCTGACAGAATTGCCACCCAGAGATTTTGCTTCGAGTTCCAAGGAAAAGGTGAAAGAGATGTCCTTCAACAGACGTGGCTTGAAAAACTCTTTACATGCAAATCTTCATGGAAAAAGTCCAATTTGATCTAAAATGTTTTTGGTTTCAGGTAATATCACTATGTAATATATTTAAAAAGAAAGCTTACCATTCAAAATGTGTTTTCAATATGTTTTCAAGAACATATGGAAGTGAGCCACAATAGAGTCAGTTAGCTTTTGTTTTTGTTGACAAAGATATAGAGCAAAAATACTGATTAAAAAGATTACTCCAACAACATTGTGAAATACAATTTTTTGAAGTGAAATTATTGCTGTTGCTATTAAGCTTCTTTAAGGTAAAAAAATGTAAAGCATGTGTTTAAACTGTACTTACTTTTCTTTCCATAGGGCATTATTTTTCTTTTATATTCTTTAAAGTTGATTGTAAAATAGATAAATGGTTTGAGCGCAATAGTGCCCAGATTTCTAACAACGACTTTTGTCATATGTAAAAGGATTTTCTCATGTTCAATTTTGAGATCCATGTATTCATCTTTTTAATACTCATAGATTATGTTCTAGTTAGGTCATTATCTGGAGGTAGAGAACTTCCTTTCAAAAGGATCTTTCAGAGCACTTGTTAAAGGTACTTTTAATGTATGTTCTTCTGTGAGTTGATGTAACATTGCAATATAATGTTATGTTTCTAAGGAAAGAACGAGTTGGTTTGATCACAAACCATTGCACTTTATTTTGTAATGGGTTTTTTGTAATGGGAATCTTTTGTAAAGATTCATTAAAAGTTTTCATGTTGCACATAAGTATAGGCACTTTATTTTTCATCTCATTTGACCATATCATCATTGTCAAACAGTACATAACTTGGGTCTCAGTGTTCAGTAACAGAGAATTATAAGAGTCTTGCTGTTATAGACATAAAAATTATGTCTTGAATATGAGGAGCAGTGGTGGGGTTTACAGAACATGTCATTTAAACATTTTGTCCTACATGACAGATTACAAGGCAAATGTGAAGTTAAATTTCTTGTTATTGTCCTAATATATTTAGTAGTGTATATTTGCTGTCACACACAAGAATCACACAAAATATAAAACATGTTACCAAAATTCAAAAAATTATGTACATCATGATGAAACATTTAAGTACATGGGAGTCAATGAAAACAGAGGTCTGTTTTTTATTCCGCCATCTGTATTTCTTTCACTGCTTTTCCTTTATTGGTTGTGGGGTCTGCAGCTGCCTAATTCTGACTGTCGGAAAGTGATAGGTTCATTCTGGACAGGCTCACAAGGTAATTTGCTCCACAAACTCTTTTTTACAAGAAAATGTCAAACGTGTCACAGGTTTGTGTGCATACAAGCTCCTAAAAATAAGCATAACTCAATTGTTTCATCATGTGTGGACGGTGCATGAACAAAGTTTTCCGTCATCAGAAGGTATGATAGTTCGAACTGTCTCATAACATGTGAATGGTCCTCTGAAGACGTTGGACTGTGCAAGTTTCTGCCGCTTGCTTAGAAACCTGTTTGAGATGATCTTGTTCACCAAAACGCCGTGGAAGGGTTCACAGGTGTCAAAGTCCAGTCCTCAAGGGCCGGTGTCCGGCAACTTTTAGATATGTCACTGGTCCGACATGCCTGAGTCAAATAATCAGGTAATTACCAGGACCCTGAAGAACCCGACTGCATACTGAGGAGCTAATTGTGTCATTTGATTCAGGTTTGTGGGACCAAGGAAACCTCTAAAAGTTTCAGGACACGCCCTCGACAAGGGCCGGGCCACTTGGAGCAATTGCATCTCTAATCTTACAAATGATGTTCCATAAGTGAACCACTTTTTAGAGTTGTTCCTGAAAGACAAGAAAATAAACAAGTTCTTAAAGTACATACTCCATATTTAAAAGCATGTATCATATAGTATTTATCTTTTACATTCAAACATGCCTCAGTGATATTTAAACAGGTGAGCAGAATTGGCTGCTTATCCAAGAAGTCACCAGTAAAGTAATATGTATTCTTCAGTTTTTGAAAAAGGTTCATCCAGTACTGTGCACGACGTTTCCTTAAGAAATCCCACCAGCTGTTGATGTGCTGGCTGTGGGTGCTGGATCCCACAATGAAGTAGTTTTCAGGATAGCTGTCATCAAGGCGCAAAAATCTTTGAATGTCTTTCATTGTACCATTCTCTGTCTCCATGTCTATATGAATTCTGGTTGTGGTACCCCCTCTCTTACTGCTGGAAGAAAATATCCAGCAGTAACTTTTGGACAGCACCATCCATGTATTTAGCTTTAGAGATGCCAACCTGTAAACACAGCAGAGATTTTGTTATTGTTTTTTCAAGTTTTTTATTTTAAACAAAATGTAAAAATAACATAATTTATTCTTTCTAAAAATTGAGCACGTTACTTATGCTAAATGTGAGAAGCTAAATATTCCAAATTCAAAGTTTTTAAATATTTACATTTTGAGTGTCAGATCAAATGCACAGGCATTCTAAGATGTAAAAGGGAACATTAATTTTCTGGCTGTATTTTTAATGTAGCTATCTTAATACTGGTCCTCCTACCTTAATGTTTTTGTTTATGGGAATTTTAAAAAGTACTTTTACAGAATTCCCATCAGAAGGAGAATAGCTGCTGTTTAAAATTGTGATTTAAGGTTAGACTGGATCAATGTTAAAATTGCTTAAACCTAGACTGCAATGGAACAATGTTGTTGATTAAGATTTGTTTTCTTTTCTGAGTAAGTTTAAAGACATCAGAAAAAACAAATGGAACAACAAATAAACTGAGAACAATGGTGCCTTGCTGCCAGGAGCTTTCATTGCTAAATTCTGATATTAACTTTTGAATTTGCAGCAATGATAATCGATTATCAGTTTTTGCTTTTCCCCTTATTAAAGCATGTCAGTAGTTGACTGGGTTTATTAATGAAGTTCATATAAATAGTTGTCCTTCACTGGCTTGTGAATTGTCCCATTAGAAAGCTCTGTATTCATATCTTTGTTTTGACACAATAAAATATGGATAAATGTAGCTTTACCTAGCCTCACTTTCATTGTGTAGGATACACATACTTTTAATTAGCCTGGTCAAACCATTTTGTGTTGGGGTGGGGGGAGTTCTAATGGCCCCTTATTTAAAGAAAACATATTACATATACCTAATACAGAAATATATATATATTTTGAAAATGTATAGGAGTAAAAGTATGCAATTAAGTTTGAAAATATAGTGAAGTAAAAGGAAAATTTATCAAAAAATGTTATACTCGAGGAAAGTATATAGTACTCCAAAATATACTTATGTACAGTAGTGAAGTATTTTTACTTCGTTACTATACAACACTGGTGACACCATCTGTTGTTGACAAGCACAGCCAATCCACCTCCTTTCCTTTTCCTGCTGCTCTTTAAATCTGTCTGCTCGTATAGTCAGGAAGCCCAGCAAAGAGATGTTGAAGTAGAGGATATGATTCTTAGGCCATGTTAAACACATGATGCTGTATTCCTCATACTCTTGCTGAGTCCTTGTCAGGGTTTGAAGTTCATCCAACTTGTTAGCTAAAAATCTCACATTGCCTGGATGATGGATGGCAACGATGGTTTGAACTTCCTCCTTCTCTCTCTGCTCTTTGCTTCTGCTGTGCGATCATGACACCTCCTTTTCAATTCCTGTGGGGTTTCTGGCTTCAGTTGTCACATAATTTCTGCTTTTGCGGTGTTAATCAGCTGCTCCCTGTTGTAAACCACCATGGTTGCTATGGTTATGGATCATAACAAAAGAGAAAAATATAGAAAAGTATTGAGAACCATCAATCCATCTACACAGCATCCAATACAAGAAGAAAAAACAATTTTTCCAAAAACAGCATGAATGAAATTTTTGGAAAAAAAAAGAAAACATCTCAATCCAAGTTACAGAGCTACTTCATCATGCTGCCACCCTGAGCGGTGCAATTCTATGCATTTTGATGACATTTCTTGTGAGAAGTATGCACATTATTTCCATAATCTTCATTCAGGGAAGTTAGACAATCTTTCATTTATTAGTTTTGCTGAAGATTTTAGTGTGTTCTCAGAAAGACGTGACACCTTAGCAACCCTCTCACATTTCCTAAGGTGGTTGCAATAGATGCAGGGATATTCCAGTACATAAAAAAACACATTTATTGTTTCCGCCTAAGATTTCAATGTTGCGTGTTCTACCGTGTGTAGGCTGGAGTCAAAACAGATGTTCCATTTAGTCTGTGTTCATGCCCCATATTGACAGAGGGAAATGCAACATTTAAAGACAGGATCTGCAATTCTTTACAGTTTGATGACATTTCAAGCAAAAGTGTGCATATTATTTTCATAATATTCATAGAGGACGTGTAAACAATATGTCGTTTAGTAGTTCCCTAACCATTTTTAGTAAGGTTGTTTCAATAACGGCTGCTATAATTTGTTCTTCAAAACCTTTTTGAAAATTACAAGAAATACAGAACAGTCTGTTCATAACTTATCAAGGAAATTTATCAACACACAATCATAACACTAAGTTCCATGGGGGTTACATAACTCAGTATTTATAGGGGAGTTTTAAGGAGACAGATCTTCTTTCTTTTGCCATAATACACCCAATGGATTATGAATGGGTTGCATTTTAAAGGGTAACTCACCCCCAACTGAACTTTTTTTGTCAATAAACATGGTTGTTTATTGACAAAATGTCCACTGTGCAACCTGTCTACATATCCTGGTCATTATTTTGAAAAATTAGTGCATATTTGTTGAAATCCTGCTTTTATATAATAAATCATCAGTGTGGCACTCTCTTGGTGTTAAACAGTGGTCTTGCATTAAATTTCAGATTAACATTGCTTGCGGTGGCTGTAACATGATTGTGAGAGTTACGTCGGTAGTTCTGTTGCTGTGGGTGATTAAAAGCAGTGGCATCATAAAAATATAACAACACAGCTCCCTCCATCTTGTGCCTCCACAGCGAGCACTTGCACTTTTTCTTTAAAAAAGAGAATGGAAACAAATCTACTAACTTTTTATGTGTTATTGGCGATTTATGTGAAAGCACCTCTGCCGTTAGTGTCAGCAGGGAAGGGGTTGGTGTGAGATCGCGGAGAACATGGTTTTGGGTTGGACATTGGATATTCGCAGATGCAAGAGCCAGCCTGCAGACAGGGAGCGGTAGCTCCAGATCAGCCTCCCTGTCTGCTTCCTCAACTAGGACGCAGACAGGAAGGCTTCCGCTGAAGCCATGGTGTGCAAATGTCTACTGTGCAACCTAGAACTAACTTCACTGCGGTTGCTGTGAACTTCCCTCTCTAGATTACCCTTGCTTTGTGTTCACATTACAAATGAATTCCAAAAAAGTAAAAAACAAAGAGAAAGCTCCCGGGATAGGAAGCGAAACGTCTTCAAACTTCGGAAATAAGTCCAGTTGTTTTGTTTTTTTACTTTTTTGGAATGACCATGACCTGGATGACTGAGAATCATCACCAGCAACTTACACATGAATCAAACTTCCCTCCTGGCCACAACCAAAGCACTTCATGCTGGATGGCGAACCGAACAAGATGTAGTCAAAGTCTTCTACTGTCACACAGAAGCACAGGTTGATTACAAAGCGGGAAATATATATGATAATATATAACGGGACCTAGAACTTGAGCCAGCAGATCAAACTGATAATTCTCAGCCCTTCTGGGCTTCACAAAGCCTCCCTCATCCTCTGGGGACGGTGTGTTGGGGGCGGGGTCTTAGGGGGGATCCTCCACCTCAAAAGACCAAACTGTGGCATAACTACCAGCGTAACTCTGCTCACTCTCCTTGATTCGATATGGCAAATCAAGTTAACAGCTGCTTTCCCCCCATCCTGAACCTCCCCTCCTGTTTCCACGTGTCCTGCCCACTTTGATGGAATTTTTTTAATTTGTCTGGGGGTGGAAATTTGCTTTTACATGAGGGTGAGTTAAACTTTAAGTTCATATTAAGCCAGGTGAGCGAGAATTATTGGTAATATATTGTATATTTTGAGTAAAGCCAATTGAGTCTAAGATTAAAGGCTTTTATTAGAGTTTCAGGCTGCACAGTGGAGCAGTGGGTAGCACTGTTGCCTTGCAGCAAGAAGGTTCTGGGTTCAAATCCAACCCTGGGTCTTTCTGCATGGAGTTTGCATGTTCTCCCTGTGCATGTGTGGGTTCACTCTGGGTACTCCAGCTTCCTCCCACACCCCAAAAACATGACTGTTAGGTTAACTGGCTTCTCTAAATTGACCTTAGGTGTGAGTGTGTGTGCATTAATGGTTGTTTGTCTTGTCTGTCTCTGTGTTGCCCTGCGACAGACTGTTGACCTGTCCAGGGTGTACCCCACCTCTTGCTCAGTGAACACTGGAGATAGGCACCAGCAACCCCCGTGACCTAAACTAGATTATTCAATATCTCTTGCTATCATGAAATGGGAAGAGGATTTATCAGTCAGCTTTGGACAAAACACCTGTTCTAAGGTAAGTTTAAGAACTTTTGAAATGACTAGAAACCCAAATTTACAATTAATACAATAAGCATCCTTCATATAGCAAACTATACAGGTCAAAGATTATTCAGGATGGGTTTTGCACAATCTAATATCTGTTCACAGTGCGCAGGCAATAATCTTGATAATTATATTAATTCACTATGGTTATGTACACCTCTTCCGAGGTTCTGGGTCCAGCTATGTAAGGATTTGTCAAGTGCCTGAGATGTAAAATGTCACCTTCCTCCTCAGTTGGCTTGTGAGTAACTTACTCTTCGTGGGGGAAATCAGTTTGTATGGCTTTCACTGCCTTATGTATTGTAAAGAACACTATCATCATGAATTTGAAAAGCAAAACCTTCTCATTATCAATCAGTAAACAGATATTAGTCTTGAGACTGCACCTGCATCAGATCGATCTCTATGGGCTCCTTTGATCGGATTCATCTCTTAGAAGGGGTGCGGGGCTATGGGATATGTCTTGTAGGCCATGGGGGCTGTTTCGGGTCTGGTGGGTCCGGCCCCGGGGTCTGTGGCCCCCACCGGTGTGGGGCTTGAGGGGCCTCAGGGAAGCCTCCGGCTGCCGCTTGAGATGCTCTTGGGGATTTTTGCGCTGGCGGACGTGGGTTAATGGCCTGGTAGCTGTGCTGCTGCTGGGTGGGTCTGGGGTGGGTCCGGGGATCTGGGTTCCTGGGTGTGTCGTCCTTGGGCAGGTGTCCAGGCGGGGCCTCGGGGGCTTGGGTTCTGTGGAGTATGTCGCTTGGGGTTTGGGCCGGTGTATGCCCAGGTGTCTGGCCCTACCGTGGCCTCTGGTGTGCTGGAGGGCCTTGGGGCCTGTTGAGCTGGGAGGGGGGTATGGACATTAACATCTCATGGCAGATGCTTTCCCCTTCAGGGGATGCATTCTGCTGGTGGGGGGATGGGAGGGAGGGGTGGTGGGTTGGTCGACCCAGCCTGGGTGTATATTGTCTATCATAGGTTGCATGTTATAAATCATAGGTCTTAAGTCATAGGTCACCTGGTGACACAAGTCACCTGGTGACACAAGTCGTAAATCATAGGTCACACAATCATTCATAAATCACAGGTCAAAGATCATTTAATGACATCATATGTAGCTTGGTGGCTTCATATCAGAAGTGAGCGTGGTTTGGGGCAGGACTTTCGGAGTGGGACCGGAAGTGGGCGGGGTATCTGTCCATCCATCCATCCATCCATCCATTTTCTGACCCGCTTAATCCCTCATGGGGTCGCGGGGTTTGCTGGTGCCTATCTCCAGTGTTCACCGAGTCTGTCGCCAGTCTGTGGGTATCTGTCACTTTAGAATTTTAAATTCAGTTAAACATTTAAAAAGAATGAATAAAAATCTAGACAACTGAATGTATCTACACAGTTCTTTATTTTATGCATGGTGCTCTTTACATGTTTTCATCCCACGTTGAAGTGTGAGTTCACAATAAAGAAAATATTAAAAATGTCCATTCATAGTAAGACAAAGGAGTGTCATAATAAATAAGACTGCTTAGTGAAGTAACTATAACATGCAGATAAGACAGTACAGAATAGAAGTAAAGCATCATGTTTGAATATGGACAAAATCACAAGTCATACTGATACTAACATGATATGTCTAATCTGATTTGGCAGTGCAAAAATAAAGTGATTCCCTCTGGTATCCTTGGTTTAACATTGTTATTGTAGTTTTATATATTGCTGCAGCCAAGTTATCGGTTTAACATTGTTATTGTAGTTTTATATATTGCTGCAGCCAAGTTATCGTATTTTTTTTGTTTGCAATAATTTGAACAACAATAATAATAATAATGCAGCCTTTACCAGTGAAACTTTATATTTTGATTAAGCACCAAAACAGGAAAGAATGCACAGTGCCCATTTAAAAGGAATACATATACGAAATAAACTTAGAAATACTAAAATGATACACAGCTCAGTGAAACTTTATATTTTGATTAAGCACCAAAATGGGAAAGAATGCACAGTGCCCATTTAAAAGGAATACATATATGAAATAAACTCAGAAATACTAAAATGATACACAGCTAATTAGAAAGGGAAATGAGTGTATCTGACAGTAAGGAATAGTCCCAATAAACCACTATAGAGAAAAAACACTCTAAATCTAAACTATAAAACACACTAAAAATACAGTCATGGTAATAAATAAAGGTAGTTTCAATACTATGTGATCTTATTAAATCCCCCTTAGTGTGACACAAGCATGACAACAACAGCTGAAACACTCAAAAAGGATTTCAAAATTACTCCATGAGTTTTGAAGCCACATTTTAATCACGATGAATAATACCCCCACCAAATTCAATGCCCTGCTTTGACAAATCAATCTTTTTGTACATAAAATTAAAAAATATCTTTTCACATTGAGAGGGAAAATAAAGTATTTACTGTACAAGAAGTATCAACAACCTCAAAAACTTTAAGAGGAATGGACTTGTCCCAACATGTAGAATCTGACAATTCTTTTTCAGTGCAGTTTTCATCACTTTGTTAAAAATTTGTTGACTTCCGGGAGTTTGGTAACCAATTCTGATGTTACAAAAAGCTTAGAAAAATAAAGTTGGAATCTCAAGATTAAGGCCAAATGCTGTTTTCTTAACTGTTTTCTTCTTAAAATTTCCACTTAAATAGGAGAGGGGTTGTTGGGCATTCAGGAAAGGCTTTCGGGAAATTTCTGGTAGCTCTTGGAGGCAAACGAGAATCACCGCTGAAGCCTCTTCTCCCTCTGATTAGGTCTGGTTGGTCAAGTCGAAGGCAGAGCAGCTGGATGTAATGACACAGGTTGTAGAGGTAAAAAGTTGTAATGGAGACATACAAAAAAGAACAGGAGGGACCTGAGTGGACTGATGGGCAGTTGAAAGATGTTGATGTGAAAAGAGAGAGAGAGAGAGAGATACACGTTATTGGACCTGATTAGCAAACTCTTTAAATTTTAAAGTGAAACAATTAAGATAAGCTGAATAAGATATTGTATTTTGGCATAACTATACAACATAAACATTTAATTTTATATATTAACATGAAAAGGAAGGGTTTGCACCTGGGAGCTTCCATCAATTTGAAAGGGGCCATGACAACAAATTAAATCTTTCTGTGGTTTTGGGGATAAAATATGGTCTGTGTGTACTGATGAGGCCATGTAAATGTTAAAAGTGGGTCCATGGGTGGTCAGCTTTGCTTCTTTGCTCAAAAACAGTCAGATAAGAAAATAGTTTATCTTTCTACGTAGGTTATCTCTCTACGTAATTCATATTCTTCAATCAGAGCACAACATTAGGTAAACAGCCTTCCTTCTCCCTTCTCCTTCTCCCTCCCTCCCCAGCTGATACCAGCCGGCTCATTTAATGGCGTGAGTGCCACTAGCATATCTGACTACTCCAGTTAAACAGAGAATAGCTACTAAAAAGGGGAGCTTTTATGTCTGAGGGTGCTCAAAATCGAATGGAAGTTTCAAATTACTCCCACAGGATGAGAGAATAAAAGTGGGTGAAGTTAATTTATGGGGAGGTAGCACACAATTATAACCCCAAATCCGAACCTTGGTGAAGTTAGTTTTAGGTTGGATATTGGATATTCGTGCTCCGCAGCTTCAGTGGTGACTGCCTCCTCTTCAAGGCGATACATGGAGGCAGATCTGGGGATGCCGCTCTCAGTCTGCTTGCTGCCAGCGGAAGCCATGAAGCATAAACATCCAATATCCAACTTGAAGCCAACTTCACCTCACTCCAATACGAGATTGTGTTATGTCAATATGTTCAGCTTCTGCGGTCTGCCATGAGGTGGAGAGCTTGCTGCTTTATGGCCGTGGGCGCCTGATTTTGGTTTCACTGTGTGGGTGATGAATCATGCCACCAGGTTAAAGCCTTTGTTCAGCTTGTCCTTGCCTGTCCAAAATTCTGCAACACAAACACTTCCCCCCTCCCTGGGCTGCCACCTTTCCGTGGTGGAGGGGTTTGAGTGTCCCAATGATCCTAGGAGCTATGCTGTTAGGGGCTTTAAGCCCCTAGTAGGGTCACCCAAGGCAGACAGGTCCTAGGTGAGAGACCAAACAAAGCGCAGCCCAAAATGCCCCTTATGATGAGTGAAATTATTGGATCTCGTGTTCCCTCGCCCGGACGCGGGTCACCGGGGCCCCACTCGGGAGCCAGGCCTGGAAGTGGGGCATGTTGGCGAGCGTCTGGTGGCCAGGCTTTTTGCCCATGGAGCCCGGCCGGGCTAAGCCCGAAGAGGCGACATGGGTCCCCCTTCCGATGGGCTCACCACCTGTCGGAGGGGCCAATGGGGTCGGGTGCATTGTGCAACGGGTAGCAGTAGAGGGCGGGGACCTTGGCGTTCTGATCCTCGGCTGCAGAAGCTGGCTCTTGGGACGTGGAATGTCACCTCTCTGGTGGGGAAGGAGCCTGAGCTTGTGCGTGAGGTTGAGAGGTTCCGACTAGAGATAGTTGGACTCATCTCGACGCACCGCTCTGGCTCTGGAACCAGTCTCCTTGAGAGGGGCTGGACATTCTTCCACTCTGGAGTTGCCCATGGTGAGAGGCGCCGAGCTGGGGTGGGCATACTTGTTGCCCCCCATCTCGGTGCCTGCACGTTGGGGTTTTCCCCGGTGAACGAGAGGGTGGCCTCCCTCCGCATTCGTGTGGGGGGGACGAGTTCTGACTGTTGTTTGCGCTTATGTGCCAAACAGCAGTTCAGATTACCCACCCTTTTTGGAGTCCTTGGAAGGGGTACTGGAGAGTGCCCCTCCTGGGGACTCCCTCGTTTTGCTGGGGGACTTCAACGCTCACGTGGGCAATGACAGTGGGACCTGGAGGGGCGTGGTTGGGAGGAATGGCCCACCTGATCTGAACTTGAGTGGTGTTTTGTTGTTGGACTTCTGTGCTCGTCATGGATTGTCCATCACAAACACCATGTTCAAGCATAAGGGTGTCCATATGTGCTCTTGGCACCAGGACACCCTAGGTCGCAGTTCAATGATCGACTTTGTTGTCGTTTCATCTGATCTGCGGCCGTATGTCTTGGACACTCGGGTTAAGAGAGAGGGGCGAAGCTCTCCACCGACCACTACCTGGTGGTGAGTTGGCTCCGATGGCGGGGGAGGAAGCCGGTCCGACCGGGCAGGCCCAAATGTACTGTGAGGGTTTGCTGGGAACGTCTGGCAGAGTCCCCTGTGAGATAGAGTTTTAACTCCCACCCCCGGGAGAACTTTAAACACGTCCCGAGGGAGGCGGGGGACATTGAGTCTGAATGGACCATTTTCTGCACCTCTATTGTTGAGGCGGCTAGTCGGAGCTGTGGCCACAAGGTTGTCGGTGCATGTTGCGGCGGCAACCCTCGAACCCGCTGGTGGACACCAGCGGTGAGGGGAGCCGTCAAGCTGAAGAAGTAGTCCTACCGGGCTTTTTTGGCCTGTGGGACTTCGGAAGCAGCTAATGTGTACCGGCCGTCGAAGCAGCAGGCGACTCGGCTGGTCGCCGAGGCAAAAACTCGGGCGTGGGAAGAGTTCGGAGAGGCCATGGAGAAAGACTTCCGTACGGCTTCGAAGCAATTCTGGTCCACTATCCGGCGTCTCAGGAGAGGGAAGCAGTGCAGTACCAACACTGTTTACAGTGGGGGTGATGTGCTGCTGACCTCGACTCGGGACGTCGTGTTTCGGTGGGCGGAATACTTCGAAGACCTCCTTAATCCCACCAACACGTCTTCCATTGCAGAAGCAGAGCCTGAGGACTCTGGGTCGGGTTCCCCCATCTCTGGTGCTGAGGTTGCCGAGGTTGTTAAAAAGCTCCTCGGTGGCAAGGCCCCGGGGGTGGATGAGATTCGCCCTGAGTACCTTAAGGCTCTGGATGTTGTGGGGCTGTGTTGGTTAACGCGGCTCTGCAGCATTGCGTGGACATCGGGGGCAGTTCCCCTGGATTGGCAGACTGGGGTGGTGGTTCCCCTATTTAAAAAGGGGGACCGGAGGGTGTGTTCCAACTACAGAGGAATCACACTCTTAAGCCTCCCTGGTAAGGTCTATTCAGGGGTTCTGGAAAGGAGGGTCCGTCGGATAATCGAATCTCGGATTCAGGAAGGGCAGTGTGGTTTTCGTCCTGGCCGTGGAACACTGGACCAGCTCTATACCCTCAGCAGGATTCTGGAGGGGGCATGGGAGTTTGCCCAACCAGTCTACATGTACTATGTGGATCTGGAGAAGGTATTCGACCATGTCCCCCGAGGGATCCTGTGGGGGGTACTCCGGGAGTATGGAGTACCGGACCCTTTAATAAGGGCTGTCAGGTCTCTGTACGACCAGTGTCAGAGTCTGGTCCGCATTGCCGGCAGTAAGTCGGACTCGTTTCCGGTGAGAGTTGGACTCCGCCAAGGTTGCCCTTTGTCACCGATTCTGTTCATAACTTTTATGGACAGAATTTCTACGCGCAGCCAAGGTGTTGAGGGGATCCGTTTTGGTGGCCTTAGGATTGCGTCTCTGCTATTCGCGGATGACGTGGTCCTATTGGCTTCATCAGGGCGTGATCTACAGCTCTCACTGGAGCGGTTCGCAGCCGAGTGTGAAGTGGCCGGGATGAAAGTGCCTCCAAATCCGAGACCATGGTCTTGAACCGGAAAAGGGTAGAGTGCCTTCTCCGGGTTGGGGAGGATGTGCTGTCCCTGGTGGAGGAGTTCAAGTATCTTGGGGTCTTGTTCACGAATGAGGGGAAGATGGAGCGGGAGATCGACAGGCGGATTGGTGCAGCGACTGCTGTGAAGCGGGCGCTGTACCGATCCGTTGTGGTGAAGAGAGCCAAAAGGCGAAGCTCTCGATTTACCGGTCGATCTACGTTCCTACCCTCATCTATGGTCACGAGCTTTGGGTCGTGACCGAAAGAACGAGATCCCAGATACAAGCGGCTGAAATGAGTTTTCTCCGTAGTGTGTCTGGGTTCTCCCTTAGAGATAGGGTGAGGAGCTCAGTCATCCGGGGAGGACTCAGAGTAGAGCCGCTGCTCCTCCACGTCGAGAGGAGCCAGTTGAGGTGGCTCGGGCATCTGGTCAGGATGCCTCCTGGACGCCTCCCTGGTGAGGTGTTCCGGGCACGTCCCACCGGGAGGAGGCCCAGGGGAAGACCCAGGACACGCTGGAGGGACTATGTCTCCCGGCTGGCCTGGGAACGCCTTGGGATTCCTCCTGAGGAGCTGGCCCAAGTGGCCGGGGAGAGGGATGTCTGGGCCTCCCTACTGAAGCTGCTTCCCCCGCGACCCGACCCCGGATAAGCGGACGGACACTTCCACCAGCCATAATATGGATTTGTGACTGAGTGTTGGGTAGAAAGGAGAGGGCGGAAGGGATGTCGGGTATGTTTGACTGGTTTTTCAAATATCTCAAGCGTCACAGCAAAAATAGTAATAAGTTGGCAGAGCACATATGGAGCAAAGCCTTCAATTTCTGAGAAAATAGGGATTTTCATTTTATTGCGACATACATACGGTATATTGATGGGTTGAATATACCGTATGTATCAATATACCTGCAATATATATGCAGGTGCTCCCCGAGCAGCACCTGCATATACCGTTTGAGAGATTTCAAAATGATCAACTTTGTGTTTAAACTCGGCATGCTTTTGGGCTTAAAATCCCCAAGCACCACCTGCATGTCTGGGAGGGGAAACCCACAGTTCAGTTGTATACCTCCTTTGTGTGGCCCAGCGCAGGCTTTTGTTATAAGTGTCATCCAATAAGCTGCATGCTTGAAGACAGATGTCTACGTATGCAGGTAATTAACCTATTTGAAAGAGAAACTGAGTTTCTGTGGCTGGGGAAGATGGACCATGCTGAAGGGGTCACCTAAGAACTGAACTGCGGTTGTTCCAGTTATATGCTCCAGGAGTGTTTACTCCTTCAATGAGTTAATGCAGCAAGTCAATATTTGCAGTGTTGACCCCTCTTCTTCAGGACCTCTGCAATTCTCCCTGGCATGCTCTCAATCAACTTCTGGACCAAATCCTGACTGATAGCAGTCCCTTCTTGGACAATCAATGCTTGCATTTTGTTAGAATTTCTAGGTTTTCATTTTATGATTGACCACAAGTTTTCAATGGAATTAAGATCAGGGGAGTTTCCAGGCCATGGACCCAAAATCTCTGTTTTGTTCCCTGACCCAGTTAGATATCACCTTTGCTTTATGGCAAGGTGTTCCATCATGCTGGAAAAGGCATTGTTCATCACCAAACTATTCTTGGACGGTTGGGAGAAGTTGCTCTCGGAGGACATTCTGGTACCATTCTTTGTCCATGGCTGTGTTTTTAGGTAAGACTGTGAGAGAGCCTGACTGAATCCGGATAAACAACACACGAAATACAAAGCTAAGTCTGCTGTTTAACATCATCACCAGTAGCAGGAGCAAAGATCCTGCATGCGAAACAGCTCTGTTGTGTTTTTTTCTCAGCCTGGACAGGGAAGAGAACCCCAGATCCCGCTGAAAGCCAGCAGCAGAGTGCATGCTGAATGCTCACGAGGAGAATCTGCTTAGATCGGACTACAGCCGGGTCAGAGGCTGCCTGGAGGACCTACAGACCTCCATTCCCTCCACACGCTGTGGTTAGCCCACATGCTGCAGCAGAGCTAACGCTAGCCCGCCAACAACTTCCCTCCTTCAATGCTCCTTCCGTGAAACTGGACAGAACTGACACAAGACAAAGGACAGGTTTGGGCAGCGAGCTGAGGGTGAAGTAAAAGGTTTATTGGGAAATGTTTTGTAAACCGTCGGACACATGGTGTTTAGAACAAAAGGGCTAACAGGTAGCTCACGCTAGCCAAACTGCTATTGGCCTTGCTAACATCCGATTTTGGACATTTCAAAAGGAGTTCGTCTAAAGCACAAAGCTTAATTGTTCGGCTCCGCTACCTTCGATGGTGCTATGAGCCTTATCTCCGCATTACTATTGAATATTAATGTTGGTAAAGGCAATTTTGATAACTTTATGTTGCAACCTCTTAGCCACCGACTTGCTACAGCGACCCCTAGCGCCCGGAGGTAGGATCGCATTAATAAGATCGGCCGTCGTAAGGGGTTAAATAATTTTACTGAGAAAATCAGTCTTCAGAATATTATTTACTCAAAATAATGTTCTGGTTAACTTGTGCTTTGCATTGTGAATGGGTTGAAACACATGCCAAATGTTGTTCTGAATTAGTTAAGCTAATTTAACCACGATTCACATTCTTTAAGGTGAACTTTGGTTCTTTAACTTAAACAAAATATTATTTAATCAAATAATGTTTTGTTTAACTTGGGCTTTGCATTGTGAATGGATTGAAATACATGCCAAATGTTTTTAACTCCATTCCATGCTTTTGGAATCAGATCTGCAGTGAACCAGGATTCACTGAAGTATTCTGATGATGATCAACCACTTTGTTTTGTCTTTTGTTTTTTTGTTCTTGCATGTAAATAGTTCCGTAGCTTAGCTTCTTTTTATCTTCATTTTGCTTAGTAGTTTAGTTAAGTTTCACTAGCCTAGTAGAGAGGATTTACTGATTGAAATATTGTGTTAATTCAGATAAACAGCATTACACAGTGATGTTCTCTGGATGTTCATTTTATTTCTGTTATTAAATTCTTGAACTTGAAAAGAAGTTGTCACTCCTTTATTCTATGTGTGTGCAGGTTTTGCTGTTAAAAGATTGCTAGTGCTCGAATTCATCCCTTTCAACCATTGTCTTGATATCAGCTTAAGAGCTGATCATCACCAGACAATACTTACCATACAGAGTGTTATTTAATAAACATTAAATAATTTTAAACAGTGTATAATTGCACAACACAATTAATTGCTGTTATGCTGATCACTCTTTATAACATTCTGGAGTATATGCAAATTGCCGTTATAAAAACTGAAGCAGTAGACTTTGTAAATATCAACATTTGAATCATTCTCAATACTTTGGCCATGACTGTAGACTCAAGGCAGAGTGGTGAGAAGGTCAGATATCAGAAGCTGTCGGGAGCACATTTGCAGGAGACATAGACAACGAAATGGAGAAGAACATCATGTATTTTGGTTGGAACATCAGAGGTGTGAAGTCTGGAATACTTTTCAGTTCCTCATGGGTTGAGCTTGAGAACGTTTAAAAAAACTATTAGAATGCATCATACTGAAGTGTAGCTCTGAGTTTTTAATATCCAAACATATGTGACAAAATACTTTATGCATTTTTTAATCTAACACAAAACCTAAAATATATAATTTTTTCCCCCATTTCAACCCTTGTAATGAAGGTGTGCCAATTGCGCACCGCTGTGTCGAGCCAGCTGACCCACCCGCAATAATCACCAACAGATGTAACTGGGCCAGTGTCGCAGCAGAATGCAGCACCAACCTGGGTGGCAATTTTAAAATCAAATCCAGTGCTGTGGGTCGTTGTTTCTTATCGTATCTTTAATCTGAGTTTGAGGTTGAGATAGGAAAAATGCTTCATGTTTTGTTAAATATTTATTTCTATAAACACACCCATATGCAGAAAAAGTATTTTGTCATACAAATATCATGTAGCACTTGTCGATGTAAACCATAAGCAACGGGAAATATTTCCTTTATTTCCCCTGCCTTGTTTGCAGAGCCACAGTGACTGACATCATCACTTTGATGAGAATGTTAGGATATCAACAAGGTCAAGTGGAACGAGCTGTTTATCCCAGAACTGCATGGCACACTTAGATGGCACTGACCCAAAAGATTGGCACATATCTATCAGATACCACCCCGGAGGTGACACAGCTTCCCTGCTGATGTCACAGTTTGGATGTGTTCCGCCCTTGTATGGGTGTGTCCCGAGATCCCTTTATAATGTTTGTGTGATGAGCACTCGAGGCCGCCTGCCGATCAGGGGCCCATCAGCGCTGGTGTGACTGTAACTATTTCTCTGTCTTTACGTAGATAAAATATAACTAAAAGCATACTTGTCTGTTTTATGCGTCCTACATTCAAGGTAATAAGTAAGTGGGGGTCGCCTGACTGGGTAAAACGAACTGGGTCCACCGAGGGTGCTTCACCGTAGATGGGACACGGTGAAACAGTAACAAATTGGTGTTTCCACCCGGACCCAAAAGGCGGCGTACCACCTTCCGTTTTCCGGCCAGGACGTCATTCCGGAAGAAAAACACACAGCCTGCGGCCGCACAAAAGGTAAGGAGATTTCATTCATCTCCTAGTGTCTTTTTCTTCCTGGAGGGCCGACTTTTTGTATTCCTAAAGGCAGAGAAGTGTTTGAGGATAATTGTTTGCAAACGTGTCGATAAGAACTTGGGATTTGCGTGCGGTCACAGAGGTGAAAGTCCGGGAAACCTTGGCCAGGTTTCTGAAAATACTGTGAACCTTGAGAATATTGGGTTTAGAGGTCCCTTGTTAGGCACAGAGGAAAATACGTCTTCCTCTGTGTCTAGCATAAAAGCGGCCATTCTGACAGGCACGCCATTACGTGTGGCTTCTAAAACATCGTGTAGCCTAGAAATGCGGGTTTAGAGCCCCTTATCTTTCGCGGGGACTAACATAAAATCTTTCGTCTTCACGGAAATATAAAAGCTGCCTTTTCGTAAAACGAGCGCGTGTGAGATTGAGAACAAGACCAGGCAAATACACAATGGTGTGAATGCGGAGGTTTGACGGAGGGTGGCTCTGTTAAAACCCCGATTACAGACGAATATAGAAAATCAGCCAGTGAGTTCAAGATATCTTTTTATAAACCATGACCTGTTTTAGAAACAGGAAGACCGGAATAAACCCGTGAGCTGGACGCACACACAACCAGCAAGACCGAAGGTACGTACGGAGTTAACTAAAGATTGGCCAGAGAATGTGAGTGTGTGTGTGTGTGTGTGTGTGTGTGTGAGAGACACGTTACTACTTTGAGCCTTTGGAAGTGAAGACCAGGGTGCACCTGTTCAGGTGACATACAACCTGCTCATCCTGAGTACACTGGCTCATTGAAACTGCCGTGTAAAAACACAATTATAAGGCATATAGGAACATAATAAGTTTTGGTGTCAGAGATAAAAAAAAATAAGCTCTCATTGGACCGGGGTCAGGACGCTGTCCCAGCAGGTTGGCCAAAACGTGTGAGTGCTGGAATGGCTGAGAATCAGGCAGAAAATGAGCTCCAGGGGGGTTCTTTAGGAACACTGCTGGAGGCAGGAAAAGGGAGCATAATGGCAAGCTTTCCACACAGAGATGCTGAAAACCATTTAAAACAATTTGAGGAGTGGTGTGAAAAAATGAGGAGAGACAGGGTTTTTGGTGATATAGAAGGACCTCCACCCGATGCCCAAATGTGCACTTACTATTTGCAAATGTTAAAAAATAGACTAGCCCAAGCACAAGTAGAAACGGCTGATGCAGGTGAGTTTGCTAGAGAAAAATGCCAAAAAAGAGGAAATCAAAATAGCAGGCTTGATAAACCTAACTGAACATTATTTCAGCATTTGCTTCCCAGGCCTCGACAAACAACAAGAGAGTGAAAATCTGCAGTAAGTACACAAGACATGTCTGCTTCTGGTGCAGCCGCTGTTATGCAAAACAATCTGTGTGGTGATAGTGCAGAACTGTTATCCAAGGCCAGGAGTGTGGTGACTTCATCAGACCCTTCGGTGCAGGTGCCTGGTATGGTGTTATGTGGGGGACAGATAAGCTGTGACGTAAGACCCAGATGTAGCCGGCATTCTAGCGAAACTGATCTTTCTTTACCTGCAACAAAACAAAGTGTGCAACTGCCATTGTTTCAGACTCACAGTGCTACAGGATAGGTGAATGCAGCTGTTTATAACCCTCTTTCATGTGCTGACAACGTTCATCTGAGGCACATGTTCCCTGATCCCAGAAAAGGGGCGCACCTTTGGATCAAAGCATTCGTGGAGACTTTAAGCGGGTATGTATTGGCTATTGGTGATGTGAGGACTGGCTTATCAGCATACCTGGAACCACAAGAGGTACATGCGGTTGAAGTTTCTGCTGGAACTGACGAACTAGGAGCAGTTGCTCCTTTGGCCCCAGTGGCACGGCAACTTTGGAGCACACTGAGGGCGTTTTATCCGGTAAGTACGGATTCTGGCCTTTTAAATGACACTACACGTTGTGCAGGGGAGTCGGCTTTAGCATATGTGAACAGAATGTTGAAAGTATGGGAAGACCAGACGGGCTCTTGCCCGTTATCAGTCACGCTGCAGCAACTCTTTAAACAGGCAATGTTAGAAGGTCAAACAGAAATTGTTAGGACGTACATGGACAGAATGGTTGCGAGTTATGATATGCCTTTAGATCAATGGATGGCAGCTTTGGTACATCAGCTGAATATGGATGAAAACAACATGAAGCAACTTAACAGTGATTTAGAGAAGTTAGAACAACAACTCTTAGCTGAACAGCTAAAACAGCTGAGAGACAATCAAAGCAAAAGGAGGAAGAAGAAGAATGTTGCAAAAGCTCAGATGGTTATGGCCCCGACACCTGTGTTTGGTTCAGACCAGTTTGTGAGATCCCTCCCTCCAGATGTCCCATTTCAGATGTATCAGAGACCTCCATGGGGACAAATTCCCAGCAGAGATACACCGCAGTACAGAAATAATAGAAAGGGACCAACCAAAGATTATGATATGCCCTTGTGCTGGACGTGTGGTTACCCAGGGCATTTTGAAAAAAGCTGCCCTAACCGTCGTTAGGATCTGACCAGCCCTTCCTCGCTGTCAGAAGTAAAGGCCTGCGTGTGTTTGTTTGTCTGATTGTCATCGTTCCTATGTATCTGTATGTATGTAACTGTATGTAACTGTACGTATGTATGTATCGTTTGTAACTAAACGTTCTTCTGTGTGAATTAATTAATTCGCTTAAAATTATTGTTCATGATTTCAAAATGATCATTTGTTTTGGGAGAACTGCAGCTCCGTAATTCAAATGACATTTTAAGCATGGACTAGGTTAACAAAAAGGTAAAGTAAAAGAGAGACTTAAATAACAAAGTTTGTTTTTTTAACATTAAATATCAGGACCAAATTAAATTGATACACGGAGAGGTTAACATGGCTTGAACGGAAATATTTCAGCTTTGTTAGAAATTGGAACTGGTAATAAGCTTTACATAAGCTTGTTAAGTTAACTGTTTTACAAATTTAGGCTGAGATCCTATCACTTGTTTTTTAGGCCTAAAGTAATTTAAAATTACTGAGATCTCATTGCTTGTAATAATAATGATTCATCACAAACCAGTCCAGTTGAAGGAAGTTTAGATATACAAGATTTTTTGATTTAAATAGATGAGGGAAAACTGTGCTTTGAACAAACCTGTATGGAACTAAATATGAATTGCTTTTCTAAGGGTTTTCGATTCATTTATTTTATTTCTTTTTACTTGGGATTTGAATGCAGCTAATGAGAAATTTAGAGAAGTGTCAAGATATCACAAGGCCACATTAAGCATGTCATCAGTTACAAAAGCATCTGATATTAGTTATGCTGAGCTGAGGCAAGCCTCGGAGGGTCAGTTTAACCTGAAACAGGACAATAGATATGATAAACAAATCTGACCATGATGTAAACATCTGAATGTTTATGGCAAGGCTGGGAACACGCAAAGTATGTCAAAGGGAAAAAATAAAATAAAGCCAGCTTGTGAAGGGTTAGATTCTACTTCTAATCTCTTTGTTTTTGGGTAGCCTTCTCAATGTGCTGAATTACGGGGAAAACTCTTATGTATAGAAAAACACTAGAAGCTCAAAAGCCTGAAAGAGAAAATGGTTGCTTTAAAGTTTCACCCTTGACCAATTAAGATTGAAAAGCATTAATAACTAAGTTTGCATGATCAAAAGGGCAAGAAAGAAATCGAAAGAATGCTATAAGATATTGGAACACACATAATGCACTCCTTGGGAAACTTTTTACTTTCGGGTTTTTATTGTTTTGTGCATTTTGATTATTTCTTTGTTAAATGATTCCTTTGCTTTAATTTTTGCATCACCAGCGGCAAAAAAGTGACAACATTTAAGGTTGTTCGGCAGATAATTTAAGAAGAGGAGAAGTTTTAATACAAAATGATGAAAGTAAAGGAACGAGAGATTCCTACCTCCCCTGGACCAACCAAGAACTTAGACACATCACGTTAAGAACCAAGACACTAAAAAGACCAGGTTTTCTTTTGTCACCTAATACACTAACAGAATTGTTTTTCTCTGAGTTACTTCTTTCAGATGATGTGAGATGAAACTGTAAAGCCACCTTTGTTCCAACAGAAGACTCTGGAAAGTGAGCTCTTTCAGGCCGTATGGTAAGAAGTCATGATCTAAAATGGACGTGCAGGGATTGACAAAAGTGACTAAATTATGCTAAGTTTAACAAACTTATGACAGGTAATATTGAGACCTTCTAGGCAAGGCAAGGCAAATTTAGTTATAAAGTACAATTCAGTATTCAGTATCCTTCTAGCAGTAAGAAGGTGGCTTTGGAAATTGTTCATGTACCCCTTCCCACTGCTGCCCTCTCTACTGACTCACATTAACATTTCTATCCTGTTTTCTGCTTTTTTCTTGCAAGGAAACCTGGTCATATATAATTGGAATGTGCTAACGGAGAGATTTTAGTCTCTTTTCTTAGGCATTCTCAGAGACAAGTTAGTACCAAGCGGTGCCACAGTGGTCCAGGGGACGGAGAGAAAAAGGTGATGTACTTGACTCCTGCCTAATCCAGGTTTTAATCAAATTTTGGACAAAAAATCAGTAATTTTTGCAGAAGCTGCATAGAGGTTTAATGGGGAATGTGATGCTACAAGGTTAAGAGAAATGTTTTTTATTAATGAACTTATACAAAGAGGTTGAACTGTCTGTAAAATATTTTGCTTGGATAAATTTTTAAGGGATCAAGATCTGGGGTAAAGGTGAAGAACTTCAAGAATAATTTTGTTTTAGAGGGAACGATGTGGCTGATTTTGTTTTGAGACAGTTTTCTTGTAATTTTTGTTTTGATTTTTTCTTTTCAACTTATTTACACTACACTACGGATGAAGATAGACAATTCTTGTATTGGACAATTTGATTTTGGACAAAATCCATATTGGCAAAATGCTGGCAGAATTCCTTGTGGTTTCAGACACAATGATGGGAGAAAGAAGATTCATGGACAATGCTCGTCCTGGAACGATGTTGTGGTGCTGAACTGAGACATGAGGACTGAAAATGGACAACTAATTGCGGGGGCAAAGACAGAGGCATCGGAAAACCTTCAATGGACCACAACACGAAACAAAGATGAGTTGGCAGACACCCCTTCTGCATTTCACATCAGATTTTCCTGCACAGAATTAAAACACAAAACACACATTAGAAACATACACATTGGCGGATGCGCTTAGAAGAAAACTTTCGGATTAAAAGCAATCAAGATTATTATTAAACCCCTAGGATGTTAATTGTTTTAAGTCAGAGCTGTTATTAGCGAGCGATAAGAGGGTCAAACGCATTCGGACAAGTGGTACTGGTCTGGAAACAAAGCTGGTAGAGATTTTGGGCCGCTGATAAGAAGGATTTTCTTTTACTTTTCAAACAAAGTTTTTATTTAAATCATTTAAAATACATATAGATATGTTTTGGAATTTTATTAACCCCACAGGGGGTTTTGAATAAGATTCAAAGAGGCACCTTTAAGATACAATAAGCTTCATAAAATACACAAGGTGCACGAGAAGAAATAGGGAACACCGCTAATAGACATCCATTTTGCACCAAAATGTTGATTTACCTGATGAGAGCATAGAGAAGTTTAAGAAATTATGCTAAACCTAAAACAGGTTCAACAACTTATGAGTATTGGTGATTAAAGTAAGGAGTGGGATACATAGAGGGGCCGTTTAAACGTAAAAGGAAAGTGGATAAGAACATTGTATGCTATTACATCAATGGGCGATAAATATGATCATGAAAAAAAATAACTAGTGGGCGAAGAAGTTGAAGTAGGCATTACAGCAGCAGTTAATAGCATAAACTAATCAATGAATGAACGAGTGAGCAAGCTAATTTTTCAATATAAGCAGAATAAACTCTAAACCTTTTAACCTTGTTCAAGCGAAGGAGAAATTGTGAGCACAACATTTACTGGGTATCTTAAAGTATGCAGAGGCGCAACTAAGAACATAATAATTAGGATGTAAAGCACCACAAAGGTTAAGGACTTAAATGGATAAAACTGGAAGTTTAGAATAATAATGCCTTATTCTAATAAATAACTTGGGTAAATTAGGGATTAAAGCACCAGTGTAAATAGTTTGGAATTGTACGCAGTTACCTAAAAGATGTGAGGAGACTTAACAACTATCTGTTTGAACACAAAATAGCACAATAGTTGTTCTTTAACTACATGTTAAAACATCCAGAAGAAATAAACCCACATAAATATAGTTTAGTCATCTATTAACCTAGTGGTCTTTTAGACCAGGATAATCTAAGGATCGTCCTCTTGTACATGCAGAAAAGTAATGAGGTCAATTAGATTAGTTGGACATTTGGTATCTGGTCAGGACAGCAGAAGCGACTCCTGGACACAAGATGATGATAGGAGGATAACAGCTTCAACATGATATCAATGCATGAAGGTTGGCTCTGAGGAACATCAGAGCTGCAATGGCATCTGACAGTGAAACTCCTGCTGTGCTAAAAAAACATCTTGAACAGGACTATGCATGACTGCTTTGCTTCACAGGTGATGGAATTCAACTACAAGGTTTCACGAACATGACATGGAGAGGTTGGCGTTCAGGAAACGCACCTAGAAGACACTCTTGGACTCTTTGGGGTAAATGGGCTCTAAAGGGGGACACTTAACAGGAGATAAACTGAAAGCCTGGGCTTACGACAAGGGGACAGTTCACAGACAGGGGGTGTGGGACACCCGGGAATTGCTGCTGTGGTTTGAAAATGTCAAAGGTTTGTCGCAGGTGGTGGAGTGTTTCGATGACCCAGGCGCTTGAAACCAGGTTGGACAAAGGAGACGACGTCGTGTTCCCACAGGGATTACCTGTAACCTAACACTGACAGTGAACATTTTTGTTTTTGGGTTTGCTGGGGTTGCCAAAAGGAGCATCGGAGATGACTTTCTCTATCCTGACCAGGTTCACACTTAAAATGCAAAGAACAAATTTATAGAGGCCAAAACAAATACGGAGACAGAGACGTGTTCAAACAAAGAACTAGATAAAGGGCAAAACTTAAAGCTGATAATTTACCAATGGGTGGTCAATGTTTAAGGGGGTTTAAAGGAACTGCACAATTTCTCGAATAATTACAACAGACAGTGATTGATGAAACAAACAAGCAAATTCTAAAATGGGAATTTTTAATCTGCTGGGACAAGACGGTGCAAACATAAAATAAGGATTTATAGATCACTGGGTGATATAAGATCACAACGGTAATAATAATAATAAATGAATGAAACTGTAAGAAAATCATTCGGAATAATGTCTACTTAAAGTTTTTCAAGGATAAACTAAACACATGAGAACAAGAACTAGATACTTGTTAAAGGGTTGATTTATTTGGGGATAAAATTATGCTTTGAAGTATTATCTATTAAACTAATGTTGGAGGACTGACAAAGGTTTAAAGTCTCATAAAATATCTATCTAGAGCAGTATGGAGCTTCCTACATGGTCAGGGGGCGATGTGTTTAATAAGCAACAATGAGTTACTGCTCACAGCATACTACAGTTTAAAGGTTTGTTTCAAACAAGATTCAAACAGAGGGACATATGATAAAACCAGGGTTGTTTACAAAAGCTGTCTGTTAAAACAAGCAGAAGTGATTAAAAAATCAAGAATTAATGGGGTTAGAATTGCTCTTCGCGTCAGGTGGAGGGCGCATTCAACTACAAGTCTTTTGGGTTGATGCACGTCAAGCTGAAACTGATTCACAGAGCTACTTCCTGTCTCCACCCTGGGCTACACCAACTTCCGGAATAGCAACCAATCACAACTCCGTGTGGGCGAGGGGCATGCACACACTTCCTTTCTCTTAGCTGAGCTTTTCAAAATAAGACAAGAAGTACATAGGGCTGCTTCTTATTAATATCACAACATTATTCTGCAAATATATATATATAGTAGAGCTTTCTTTTACAAACTTAAGGGTTTTTCTGTTGGACTTTTTAGAAAAATGTGAAGTATTTTAGAGCTGGTTCAGTAAGAAGTTTCTGAAAGGTTTTAGTACAATTCCCTGTGTGCTAGATAAATTGAGATGAACCGTGTCACAGTAGCCATGAAACATATGATGATAAATTTCTATTGCAGAGATTTTTCAACTGTTGGACAATTGTAAGGTGAGACACACATGGGAAAGAATTATAGAGAAATGCTGCTGCAGATAATGTTGAACTTTCAGATTCCTCCTTTTATATAAGAGTAATGCAAGATCTAATGATTACAGTAAAGGAGGTTAAGCTAAGAGCATAATAATTGTGAACGGAAATATCTGGATGTGAAAGTGTTTGAAGAAGGTAAATGAAAGAAGGATTGGGAGTCTTGATAAGAACACTAATTACACCTTGTTTCTGTTATCCAACAGTAAACAAGGCCTGGTGTCTGCCAACCATCTCAACAGAGCATTTTCCTGGGGATAAAATGCTTATTGCGTGAAAAAGGACAGGACACTCATTACCATCCAACTAAATCGTTTTTGTCCATGCTGAGAAATAAGAAGAGGACTTAAGAAGTTTGGGAGTAACATGCCAGAGACCTATGATTTTTTTATGTTTTCTTCTTTCTGTTTGCCATGAAGGAGCAGTTGCCTGAGAACACTGAGCTGACCACTTATGCGCGAATAGATTCATGTCTGCCACGTGCTCAGACTGGCCTGACGGTTTTTTACTTGCGTTATTGACGTACAGACTCTTTTTATATCACAAAACTTTTTTTCTCCTTTCTGTTTTCGACTGACTTCCATGTTTGATTTTATGTGTTATGATGTTTATAATGTGATGTTGCATTATGTTGATCGATATGGCTTTATGACTAAGAATGAAAACTCTCTGTTACAGACACACACACCAAGACCTACAGTTCTTGCAATCCTTTTGCTTTGTTATGTGGAGAACCAGGATTTGATGGCTATCACAGATCCATAAATTACTTGGTAAGGCTAATTTTTAGATTCAATACAGGGTGTCTTCTCGCTCAGATTGGCCCAGAGTGGGATTCCCCTAGACTGGGCTCTATCGGGTTTTTACCATTTCTTAGAGAGATGGGTTTTTCCTGCTTGAGGCTCAGCCTGCCCTCTGATGCCCCCTACTGGTACTCTTGGATTTGTGAGGATTGAAGGTGATGGATGGTTGTCCATAGGAATGGAGAGTGGAGGACCGAGTAGGAGGTTTCTTGGGGTGGGGGTAGAGTAGACGAATTTGGCCTTGATTAAGGTACATCTTTAGCTTATCTGGTCTAAAGTAAACTTAAAATAATGTGCGCATAGGAACCTAAAACAGGCCTAGCTCAAATAGTTGAACCCTAAATTGTAGTTAAAATGCTTGGACTGTGGTGTTGAGTAAAAAATGCAGAATTATGAAGTATTCATGCTGATTGATGCTAAGTTGTTTCCATTGTGGTTTGTCCGGCCCTTTTCTTGGAACTGTTTTCGTTGTGATGTGCCTTTGGGGCACACCAACAGGCGGGGCTAACGGACAACTGGACTGTTTTTACAAAGTGCCTTTCGGGCACACCAGCAGAGATTGTGTGACCCCAGAGACTGAGCCGCACTATCGACTGCCATGGAGATCACAGATGGATGGACTCTGGAAGCCGGAAGCTGACGTGCGTGGATTGCTTGGACTGGACGGAATGACCGACTGCTCTGGGAGAGGGACAGACTGAGAGCTGTCGTTCCACTGGTTGATCATCTTTGGTGATGTGCCATAATGACACATCATCAGGGGGTCTGTTAGGATATCAACAAGGTCAAGTGGAACGAGCTGTTTATCCCAGAACTGCTATGGAGGAATTCATCTTTTAATATTGTCAAGGTGGAACCCTGTTTGTCTTAATAACTGCAATCACTGCCCAAAGAATGATTAGTTCTAGAATGTTTCACTGAATCACAACAAGGTAAAGTAAGGCCAAAGGAACTTTAGTTGAACTACTCTTGGCTCCTACTATCTTTTTCCAAAGATCTGTTTATAAGACTTCCTAGAAATGGAAGAGCACACACACCATTTCACACACACACCCCTCCAACTAGGGAGGGAGGGCTTTTGGTCCAGAGCAATGCCTGTACACAGTAAGATATCATGTTCCTATTTACGTCATACTGTATCCCTATAAAGGCTGAAAGTTACCCCATATTGTTGGGATTGTTGATACTGCTGTGAAATGAAGATGATTGTAAGTCCAGAATAAACGAATCCCCCTGCTGGTCACTGAAGAGAAGCTGTGGTGTCTGGTCTCGTCTGTCTGTTTTTTAAGGTTAAATCCTCTCCCACATAATTGGCGTTGTCGGCAGGATTAGAACAAGGGAGAGGAAAGAAAGGCTTTCCACAGCATCTACCTCCAGTGGCAAGACGGGGCCCATTGAGAAACAGAAAAGAGGAGGTAAGTTAAGCATACCTCTCTCTCTTTATTTTTCCTTTTTTAACATAAGATTTGCCACACAGAGGTTCTGCTTTGGAAAAAGTGTATTGATTTTAAAGGCGAGACAAGTGAGGCATTGCTGCTTCTTTTTGTGACCACCAGTTGTAATTTTCCGCAGAAAATGGATTGTCATAAAATACAAAAGATGAGGAAAGCGTAGATTCCAACACAATTGACAAACCGACAATCTTAAGGAAGTGATTTGTGTACTCCCAGCCGCTTTTATCGGATGTCCCGTCAAATGATGACGTTAGAAGCGACGACGTATAAAAAATGGATCGGACCATGCGGGTCATGCTGAAGTTTTTCTAACATATATAACTTTTTAGAATCAAAAAAATCATCGTGAGAGGGTGATTTTAGAAACATGGGCTGGTCGGAGTCGTAAGCGTGGAGCCGTTTTCTCTAGCTCACACCCGTTTGTACGTGCGAGTATTTGAAAGACCGGGCCGCTAGTGAACTGAAGTTGTTTTGTGAAGCTGAGATCTCCGGTTTAGGCTTTGAGGTGAGAAAAAACCTCTGATTAAATTTGAAATAGTAGGCCTGTTTTGAAATGCATGCAGATTTTGTTGGGCGAGGCCCAGAAGTTGTAAGCGCTTGGAAAAAGAGAAATGAGGTTTCTCTTGGATTATCCGTGTGGCCTTAAAGAGTTAACTGCAGTCTGGTTTAGGTAACGAGGTGAAAACCTCCTATTAAATTTGACATAGCAGGCCTGTTCTGAAGCACGTGCAGTATGAACTTTTTTTTTTACTCTTTTTTTTAATCCTTGTATTATGGGTCCATTAAAATTACAAGCCAAAATTCACTGTGTGCACACATATAAAATAAGAGAATTGGACATCTGGACCATCAGGAAAGCCACCAGTTTCCCAAAGAAGTGAGATGAGAGAAATGATTCAGAAATGAGCGATCAGGAGAGAGTGTTTGAGATGCGTGTGCATGAGACGTCTATTTGTGAGTCTTGCAAGAGCTCTGTTTAACTAAAACGCATGTATGGAACTGAGTTTGTTTGCTGTATGTTTGTTTTTCTCTTAAAATTCGCATTGTCTGAATTAAGGGTAAAATGTGTTATATTTGATATGGAAAAGTGCATGAAAACTTTTATTTGTCTATAAGGAGATTTTAAGGAGACCAGGGTGTGTGTACTTGTTGAGCGTCCCCCCCACCCCCCTTTGTCAGTGAGAGTCTGCTTTTGTTCTGCTCTCCCCAGGCCAAAGGAAAAAGGAAAACTCTACAGGGCAGAGTTTGAAATGTAAGAATAACATAAAAAACTCTAACCCTTTGGTACCTCCTTGGCAACCCCACTCATTTGCCAAATTAAACTCGCTCTGTTCAAAGAACATTAACCCATTAATAGCCCTACTGTTGTCATTTGGGTTCACTGGATTAATCATTGATTTTGAGTTTGAGTTGAAGCCTACTTAGAATGGATGTTCAATTGGACGTGTGATGTGATGTATGAGGTTATTTGAATATGTGATATGCATGTGATAAGGTATTAACATTGCATGTTTGGCTTTAAGCATTAACAGTTGCTTCAATCGTAATGCAGAGCAAACACGGTGTGTGAAAGCAGACACACACGCATGCTTTTAAATAACCGCTGACAAGCAACTTATAGAAACGCAAAACTTTTTAACTATAGTAATCAATAGAATAAATGCCGGCAAGATTATCTATAATATACAAAAGTTTGTGTACGTCTGTCTTAGTGTTGTCTAAAATGTTGTGTACGTCTGTCTAAGTGTTGTTTAGGGGTATTTTGTGTAAATGTTTAATCTATGTTGTGAAGGTGGTTTACTGACAGTTGTCTGACTTTTATCTGTGCTATCGCAGTATGTTTTAATAATAATGTTGATAAGCATTATTAACGCAATGACATAATGGATCAACGAGAATTTATTATAGTAAACAAGGGTCATAAGTTTTAGATGTCCACAATGCCTGATGTCTCAGTATTCACAAAAGTCCGGACTGAAGTGAATGTTGGCGAATTGCCTTAAGATTATGCATTGGATTGTACTAAATTCTTAGGAATACTGGGGTGTCAGTCAGGCTGGAACTCAATTGTGAGGTTGATTAAAGGAAATCATCATCCATAAGCCTTCGTCAGTATCAGGAGTATTAGTGGAGGAAACAAAAGAGGAAAACCATGAATGATGTTGTGTATTATGTGATAATGATGTCTTAAGATCTATGATCATTAGAATTTTGGTATACTTAAGGTAACATATTGAGTTAATGGTGTATTAAATGAAAGTGAATATTATTGAACTTTGTGGTTATGAAAAGACTTTGGAGTTGTTGTGCCTCTCCAGTCCTAAATACCAGGATTGACACAATGTCCGGAGCTGCAGAGCTCTGAGAGCGGACAGCAGAGAGGAGAGGAGAGCAGCAGAAGGGGGGCTGAGACTCCCGACTGCACATGGGCGATCCTAGAAAAAACAGGGCCCCAACATATTAGACGTCTATCGGATCACTATGATTCAATAAAACATGAAATTTAAAGAATATGGGAAATCTGGATAATTAACAACAACTTAAACAGGGAAACTGAAAAGGAGGCTTGTGATCAAAAGGTACTTCTAAATTAGTTCTCTTTTGGTTGGTTCACCATTGAGACTGATTATTAAAATACAAATTTAATGTAAGCAACAGCTGAAATTGTAGGATTAACAGTGATTAATAAGGTCTAATTTGAATAGAATTAGAGTTGTCAAAGAATAGGTTGCGATAATTGTCATCCTTATTAAAAATAATAAAATAAAATAACTTAGAGTGAGAAGTAAGATGGTGAATTAATTATTTTGCCATTGGGAAACCTCTGTGAATTTATGTGATAACATCCAAAATTATAAAATGACTTCAGAAAATTGGTTAATTTCGTTGCAGGGAAAGTAATGAACAAAATAGAACATAAGAAAACTTAAGGAATCAACTCATTAATCTCTAAATGGTGGATCTGATGAAAAGGGTTGCACACGCTGAAATGGCACTGAAGGAGAAATGCCTAATGAAGCAGCTGACTGATGATGGTATAACCTGAGGTTTGTCAACACGGAGAACCAGAACAAAATCTTCCTCGGTGGGAATCCAGCATGGATTCCAGACCACTGGCTCAGTGCCTGCTCAGACATGGAGCAGCGAAGGACGCTCAGGCCGTCAGGAAACACGGCTGAGCAAAGGAAGCGGTCTCCACATCCGTTGACAGAATGCCATGGAAGAGAGCTGATGTTTGTGAATTGTGAAAACCCAGCGACTGAAGGTCCACCACAAGAATTAGCAAAATCCAATCAATTTAATAAATTCTGGAAGTAAAGTAAAACAAATATTGAGAATGGCAACTAGTTACTATAAAGTAACAAAATTACATAAGTGGCTAAAATTGAATTGTCTAGTGTAATTATTAACAGAAAATTCCCCTGCCTCAGTAAAGTTAACATTTTATTTTATTTCTTTGAAGGTAAACCAGCAGACTGTTGAATAATAAAGACGATGGGTTCTCCTATGACAAAGTAATTAATTACCTCATGTACTGTTAATTAGGAAATAGGCACTTTTAAGAAGAGGATAGCAGAATTTGAGGATTACAGAACAAATGAAGTATTCAACACTAGAGCGTCACGTTATGATTGAATGACACGAGTTGATTGGGAAACCAATAACTTATGTATTTGTGAACAGAATTATTCTGCAAGCATGGCTGAAGTACGTAAACACTAGAGTAAGATTAGAGGCATAAAGTAAAAGAATTTGGTTTGAAGAAATTTCAGAAATAGTATTGAATCCTTTAAACTTTAGACAAGAAGGACATGTTATTATTACTAACTTCTCTTTGCCGTTATACTAATATTCTTAAAGTGGTTTGGAACAAGTTCTGTGAAGAAACACAAATCACAAGCCTCTGCTCAGTTGAGTGAGTATTTTATTTCGGTAATTAAAACCTTGGGTAAAAGTGAATCAATCTGTGACAGCAACCCGTTTTTTGGTATAACTATAAAAATCCTAATGTAAAAAGATACATGGTGTATTTGTAAATGCTTCATTTGAAAATTGAGTTTCTCACCGGGTAAACAGACTCAGCCAAAATAAAAAAGAGTAAATGACCGGATTTCCGAGAGTAATGACAGGACCAGGTTTTGATTGCATGCTTGGCATTAACAACTCAGTCCTGATTGAGAGCACTAACTGTTCTGTCTTAAGTCCTGTTTTTCAGAAGTTGAGATTCTGTCCGGTTCTGGCCACCCTTTTTCTGATGGAAGACACATCAAAAAGACGAGAAGAACAGCTGTAAGTTGAGCATGGAGGGACGGTATGATAAACTATAAAGTGAAAATCAGACTGATGTCAACCTCTGATTTAAGCAATCAAATTTTCAAGTGACTTAAATGGATCTCTCTGGCAAAACATTGTCAAAAGGTTAGTGTAATAGTTGCTTGCGTAAACATATTATTTAATGTCACATGGATGCTTGTGATCATACCGGTAGGATATAGAAAGCTAATATTAAAACTTAAATCTAGGTATTACCTTTGATGAAAGTAGGTTTCCAGAAATAACTTAGGAAAAAGGAAACTCAACTTTTATTAAAAAGAAATGGGAATAACTACTGTTATACGATCAAGATGTGGAAGATTATTTAGCTATTTCTGGGAACAGTTCCACAAACGTTGATCAACAGATAACTTTATCTTAACAGTTGACCTCTGTTGGTAAACACAGGGTGTCATGTTCTGGATTTTTGCTCCCTTTGCCCCGCTGCCGAGGACACACAGACCTTAGATGTTTTCCCAACTTCTGCACAGATATTTCCTAATCTCTGCAAAGAAAACTGAAAATAAACAATGTTAAACAAGTTATTGATTAGTAAATTGGGTTACATGGCTGAAACAAAATTTCAGGTATTTTAAATAAGGTTACTGTTTTCTCGAAACTGAAATATTAACATTATTAAAAGAGAAGCGAACATTAGCCTGAATTACCTTAAACTTGGAAGAGACCTGAGGTTTCAATGCGACGTTCCTATTAACTCTTCTCTATAAAGTTATGGGAAAGGAAAAGGTGAGTTATCCGCTATTTCATAAAGAATGTGTAAACAGGAAACGACAAGAGAAGGAAGAACATAGCCCGAGTCCCGTCCGTCTCTGAGGAATTTTCCTTTCTTTTCTTTTTTCTTGTGCTCATGACTCTGGATCCAACTCACAACATTTGGCAATGGTATGCAACTCTCATTGCACAATTATCAAAATAGTTGGACGAGCGACAAACTACTATTTGAAAAACAAAAAGAAATAACAGTTTTACTAATTGTATGTATGCTGGCTTATAAAGTCTTTACGGTTGGAAAAGCAAATTATCTTACAAAGAATGTAAGTTCCACAAATTTACAACAGGCAAAATGAACAGGATAAGTATGCGCAGAACAAAACATATTTGATTAATCTTGGAATCTTGGTTTATGTGTAGGTTATATTTTAGTACTGTGAATGGAATTATAAACAATTCTAACTAAATTACCTGAGTTACTAAAAGAAGAAAAACTGGTGATGAAGTTCCACACCTTTTATGGAGAAATAGAGCAGATATTAGATATATGGAAAGTAATTGCAACCCACAGTCCTGCTGCAGTCTATCTCTGCCTAGTCTCTGAATTTATTTCATCCTAGCGTCCCTTCTAATTATCCCATAGCAGCCGACAGTTAGAAAAACATTGACAGTTTATCCTACTATATGAGAAACGCTGCGTAAAACTATTCATTAAGTGACTATTTGATTAACATTTATTTCTTGTTTGTTCACTTTTGAGCTTTCATCGACAAGTAGTCGTTACAAATACCTTAAGATGGACATGAAGTGTTGTTCATGCACAAGTTTGGAAAGAGGTTTGGTAAACATTAGTGAGGTCGGACTGACCTCGGAGTAAAGAGAGCGATAACATTGTTTAACTGTAGTGTTCCAAAGATAAGTCAAGTAGCGGAATTAATCGGTCTGTTTTTGTGCTTTTGAGCCAAAACGTTTACCGGAAGTTATGGTAGTTAGGGTCATTTTGACCTTTTTCCTGGCTCCGCCGATGGGAGTAAAGAGGAAACATCTGGAGTCGTTGTTTGAGTGGACTGTTCCAAGATATGTCAAGTAGTGGAATTAATAGCTCTGTTTTTGTACTTTTGTGATAAACACTTCCCAGAACTTTCGTCCAGTTTCCAACTGGACGTCAATAGCGTGTAACACACACACACCAATGGAGACACACAGACTCTTGTGTTTAACGCACACACATCTGTAAGCCTTAAATAGGCAAGTGCTGGATATGAATGTTTGAGAACTCTCTGCTGGAACCCGTTTGCGCGTTCCAGGTGTAATAAATAGAGTTCTTGTTGTCGAGACAGAGGTTTAGTTACTGTTACACAAGGACTTTTAACACATAGGAGGACCACTTAGGAATAAAGTGACAAAACATGGATTAAGCATTCAATAAAGCGGCATAATGGTTATTAGTGGAGTTGAGAAATTTGGAGTTGAGAAAAGACGCTGAAGAGCAGCACGGACGTGACCAATACAGACCATAAAAACTCAGACCTATGTAAAATCATGATAACTAAAACTGATTAGAATGTGAGGGTTTTTGAGAAAGCTGGAGTAAATGTACTAATTCTTGAATATTCTTGTCAACCGCTCGCACATTAATGGGTCAATAGCTGACAAGGACGGGCTCACCAAGGAATGAAGGAGTTGATGTTTATATTGAAGCTCATCGCTCTGTTTATATCAAGAGAATCGTTCTGTTCAGAATGTTCCAGGCTTTAAAGAGCCATTACGTGTTCACAATATCTGAAGTCCTACATCTGGAAACACTTTCAAGTTACAAATCCAGGAATGGTAATTTCTATGAGGGTTGTAGCCACATCAAATCTAGTCTGAATGATTAGCACAAGATCAGGTTCAAAGTAAAATTATTGTATTAAAGTCGAAGTACGTTTAGAAGCTGATGATGCAGGATCAGTATAACAAACTATAAAAGGGAAAACCTTTTTTGTTGAGTGCAGGTAAGAATAGAGAGAAGACAGGGTCTTCTGCTTCTAAATCAATGATAGCGTTTAGACAGAAAACATTGAATTTGGAGCACCGACAATAAATTACTACATACGGCATTTAAAAGGTAAATAGGCAACATGTATATTTTATTAGAGGAAAGTAAAAATCAAGCGATTACAGTTACTCTGATGAACACTCTGATCATAATATTGTGTTTAAGGACATAAGGGGGGGTGTTTAGAATTTATTGGCATACTTGGTTAAGAATAGAAGGAGTACATTAACACTAAATAAGAAGTTAAGCTCGGAATAAACATAACAGAAGAAGAATGGACTCTGATCTGGAAGCATCAGTGGAAATGTACGTCTTCACAGAGATGGAGAGAGTTTGGATGGAAAACACTGATAAGATACTTTATTACCCCATATCAAAAATCACACTATGATGGAAATCCTCCTGTTTGCTGGAGAAAATGTGGAAACCTGCAAGCAAACCATTTTCACATTATGTGGGACTGCTCGGTAGTTAAACAATATTGGAAAGACATCCACAAAACACTACAGGAGATATTTAAATGTATAATTCCCTTTGATATGAAAACTATTTTCTTTGGAAACATACCACAAGGTTGGATGAAAAATGATAAATCTCTTTTGAGCATGTTGTTAGTTGCTAGTAAGAAGGGTATAACCAAAAAATGGTTATCACAGGAGGTACCACATCTGTCAACATGGTGGGACATAATGTTGGATATTTATAAAATGGAAGAGATGACAGCAGCTATAAATAACAGACAGGGATGGTTCATGTCATGCTGGGAAAAATGGATTGATTATACAAACTTAAAAAGGCCCGATTTCATTCTGAAAATGTGAATATGTGAGATAATGGCAATGGTCACTCCCTTCTGTTCCCTTATGTGTGTGTTTTTTTTTGTTTCTGTTTGCTCTCTTTTCTTTCAACAATGGGAAACATGTTAAGATGTCTAAATACTAATGATATATGTACTTTTCTGTACATGTAAAAAATACCCATTGGTATAAATTTGTTGAAAAACTCAAAATAAAGAATTAAAAAAAAAAGAAAAAAAAGAAGTTAAGCTCAACGTGGTAAGGGCGACTCACATGGAAGTAAATACTATTTAGTGGTTTAAACTAAACATTATTGAATGAATCTGAGCAGTCGGTTACATTTTTGGATTAGGATTGCAGTGCAGTACAGAGTAATGAATAATTGAAACTTTTTTTTTCTAAATTCCTGAACAACAGAGAATAGAAACATATCACTTAGTTTTACTTAGTTCTGGAAGCAAAAGGGGGCCTTAACTTCTAACACTTCTTCTTCTTTTCTTCTACTTTTGCTTCTTTATCGTGCATGAAAACCCTGGTCAACTAAATTTTAATCGTAAAGATGGATATTTCTGTTAGAAATATCTTTCAGGAGCAGACGGAGAGCAGATTTGCACAGGAGAATGGCTGAACCTGGGTACTGGCGGAGTAAGCCCTGTGAACATATCTTTTCTAAATTGTGAATTTTGATGAATGATTTTGTGACAAATGAGGACATTGTTAAACCTTTTTTGATAAATATGTGTAGAGTCACTATTTTGCAGTTGATGTGGACTTTAAGTTCTAAATGTGCTCATGTATTTTATTTTCTACTGTTCCTATGTCCTGGAGTGGAGCATGGTTCATGGAGGATGGGATGAATTGTCACCGAAGCGGACTTTCATGTATGGGCTGATAATATAATGAGAAAAGGTGATGTTATTAGAAAACAATTCGAACAATTTTTCAGTAAGACCATTGCTTTAGCTGCTACAGGTTGCATGTTCTGCTGTGGCTGAACATTCTACATTATTTTCAAACATTATGTTCTCTATGTTCTTAATATTTTGTTTTTAATTGAGTCGGCATAGCTGTTGTTTTTGTTTTGATTTACGCTTTCAGGTGAGCGATCTTGGAAGGTATTTAAGTTTGGAAGTTCAAGTCGAATACACACAAAAAGATCATGTTGCAGGATAAGTTAAGGTGCAATTACGTATACACAGAGTGTTGTAATGTTATTAGTGAATTCTTACAACTTATACGCAGTACGAGTTGAGATAAAACTGAAATGAAATCAGATGGACACTAAACATCAATGTTAAAGAAAATGTACATTAGCCCCATTGACATTTGAAGGATATCATCATGAGACTAGTGAAGACTCTGAGCTGGGGAACCATTGTAATATACGATACTGGTTAGTTTTTCCTGTCTCCTTAGGGCAACCCAGGGACGTAGAAGGGCGGGGTCCCTCTTTGTGTGCTGGACTAAGGGACTCAGAGGCGTGATGTTTGCAACAGAGGGGGCCCTGCACCAGGACTGTGAGAAAGCAGTGCGATTTAATCAAAGGACTTGTATCCTGGAGAGCGACATACCGTGTCAGCGACATGAGGACAAGAACTTTGCCACACTACGAAGCTGCCAATCCCATCAAATGTTATAAATTCTGATTTTATCTATGCTATGCTAAATCCCTGAAGTTTTTGATTTATGATAAGGTGTATGATGGGCATATTTTTTAGGTAGATGTTTTTGGGTGGTAACAGTAGAAACTGAATGATGATATTATACTATTCTAATTTTTTTTTAATTTTGCTTAATATGTTTGTCTTCTTTCCTGTTATTTTTAAGATGTTTATGTCTTTTGACGACATTGTGAGTACCATGGCTGGGTTTCTGAGCCATGCTGGTCGGTCAGGTGGTCGGCTGGCGGACGCCCGTGGGGGAGGGGTCCATGCAACAGTTTTTACCCTGAATAAACACATAAATACCAGCAACAGGGATTTTTCGGTTGCATATGGTTAGAAATAACTGGCCTATGGAAAAACAATGGACATTTTGTACATTCGTATATAGTTGAGTGCATGTTTTTATTTTATTCTACATTTACGACCATACATTACCAATTTTTCTTTGTTCTTTTTTTCTGTTTGATAATCAAAGCAAGTATTTTTACCCTTTTATATTCCTCTATTACTCCACAATTACATTATTCCACTTTTCTTATAGTTCCCAGTGTGATTTTCCCTTGATATGGCTCACGTAAGTGAGCCAAAGGGGGGATGTATGGAGGAATTCATCTTTTAATATTGTCAAGGTGGAACCATGTTTGTTTTAATAACTGCAATCACTGCCCAAAGAATGATTAGTTCTAGAATGTTTCACTGAATCACAACAAGGTAAAGTAAGGCCAAAGGAACTTTAGTTGAACTACTCTTGGCTCCTACTATCTTTTTCCAAAGATCTGTTTATAAGACTTCCTAGAAATGGAAGAGCACACACACCATTTCACACACACACACACCCCTCCAACTAGGGAGGGAGGGCTTTTGGTCCAGAGCAATGCCTGTACACAGTAAGATATCATGTTCCTATTTACGTCATACTGTATCCCTATAAAGGCTGAAAGTTACCCCATATTGTTGGGATTGTTGGGACTGCTGTGAAATGAAGATGATTGTAAGTCCAGAATAAACGAATCCCCCTGCTGGTCACTGAAGAGAAGCTGTGGTGTCTGGTCTCGTCTGTCTGTTTTTTAAGGTTAAATCCTCTCCCACACTGCATGGCACACTTAGATGGCACTGACCCAAAAGATTGGCACATATCTATCAGATACCACCCCGGAGGTGACACAGCTTCCCTGCTGATGTCACAGTTTGGATGTGTACCGCCCTTGTATCTTTTTGCTATCTGCCTCTCAGCCTGTTCGGACGCTTTTTTCTCTGCTCTCTGCTTGCTTGCATTTTCCTGCCTTTTACTTTTTATCTCCTTTTTATCTCCTAACCTAAACCACAGAAAGTTGGATTTAGTTTTTATTTATTTATTTTCTTTTTATTTTCTTTTACTTATTTTTTGATTTGGATTTTGAAAAGATGCCCTCCTTCAACACAATGGACTTTGACAAGCTTTTACAGAAGATAGCTGTTATGGAACTGAAAATCTGTCGACTTGAAGTGAATTATGATGTAAACGCCGCGAATGGAAATGATACGACCCTGCCCGTGATTCCGAGCGGTGACCACCAGCCCAGCGACTCAGCGAACAAACAGTTCCCTGAGGAAAATGAGAATCCCTGGACCACTCTGGGTGCAAGACCAAAGGACCAACGAACCCCACGCCTAGACAAAGAAAACTGGCCGAGACTACAGAGAGATGTCCCAGGACAAGTAAAACAACAGCGGGCTGTTCCCACAACAAATGATAGGAGTAAACCTGCTGGAAATGCTGGAATTCCTTTACGAAACAGATTCGCTCCGCTCCAAAATGTGACCCAGGAGGACAAAAACCAGAGGTATGTCAACGATTTTCGTTCTAAGACATCAGAGAAAAGACATGCCACAGGGCCAAGGACCCTGATATTATGCAATGGTTCTGTAAGGGGGATTAAACATTTCTGTAACAAGAAAAATACAGAGGTGTTGATTTATAACGACGGGAACTGTGGCCTGGTGTCTGATTTAACAGACATCCTTCAGACAGACCTTCCAAGGATCTTGAGAAAACGTCCGACCTTGGAAAACCTCATAATACAAGCTGAAGCCCTGACGGACGTCAACAGGATAAGAAAATCAGAAGTATTAAAAGAGGATTACATTCGTTTGTTGAAACTTGTTGATGGCCTGAATGTCAAGGTTCTTCTTAGCGGGCCTCACCCACCCGCTAACTGCGGAGACGAGATTTTTTCCAGAATTCTGATGCTAAACAAATGGCTGGAAAAAACATGCAAAGAAACAACTGTAACCTTCATAGACAACTTTAACATATTTTGGGAAAGAAGACATCTGTTCAACAGAGATTGTTTCTCTCTAAATAGGTCAGGTGCAAAACGGCTGATTTCAAACATCTTCTATTCTGTGAACCATGCGTCATCAGCTTTGTCCCAAAACAAGGAACATCCAGTGCCAAAACAAATGATAAGCCCAGTGCAGCCCGAACAAGCCAAGATAAAGATGGCCAGAAAGATGACACAGAATGAGGCGTTGTCAGAGCTACAGGACGATTCATCCCAGATCTCAGCAGGACAACGAAAGGACCAAGAACCTCCATCTTCACAAACACCGGTCCAGACTGGACCCGCCTCCCCTTCTTCTCCACAAAGCCCAGAAGTTCCTTTTCTGGAATTTTCTCATAACATGAACAAAGTATTTAAGATTGGCCTACAGATGACATCCTCTCCACATAGCCATTCTGCTGTGAATAAACCAGGATTCTCCAAAGGCCTCAGAGCCTCAGATCCTCCTCCTCCACGTATCACAGAACACTCTGGTACTGAGGAACTCCAAATTACTTCGCTGTGATACAGATTGGGCCCTGGCCACACGTTTATCAGACATGAGAGTTCCCAGCATCAGCCGGGGCCTTTCGCCGGAGATTATGGAATATCTGTGATAATACGTGGCAGAAATAAGAAAAACAAAAGGATAAACAGGAACAAATACTTAAAAATCATAAACTGTCAGATGCAACCTGTCACAGAGACATCATCAACCACTAAGTCATATAAACTGGGTTTATTAAATATTAGATCTCTGTCAGGAAAATCCCTTTTAATTAATGACTTCATTATTGACAATGATCTTGATGTAATGTTTTTAACAGAAACATGGCTGCATGAATTTAGTGAAGCAGCTATACTGATGGAGTCGACTCCTCCAAACTACAGTTTTCTTTGTGAGAGCAGACAGCAAAGGAAAGGTGGAGGAGTAGCAACATTGTTTAATGATTCACTAAAGTGTAAAAAGGTGTTTTTAGGAAAATTTGACTCTTTTGAACATTTGGCTCTCCAGGTAAAGGGCCCGGTACGAACTATGTTTCTGAATGTGTACAGGCCTCCTAAGTCCACATCAAACTTTTTTAATGATTTTAGTGACCTGCTGTCTGTGATATGTGTTGATTATGACTGTTTAATTATTGTTGGAGACTTCAACTTTCACGTTGACAACCCTGAAGACAGAAGTGCAAAAGAACTGTGTGACACACTTAGAAACTTTGGTTTAAGTCAACACGTTAAACAGCCAACACACAAACAGGGACATATTTTAGACTTGATCATCACTAAAGGTCTAAAGATTTCACAGGTCAATGTAACTGATGTTGCCTTATCCGATCACTTTTCTGTTACCTTTGAAAGCATAATTACCAGCGACTCATTTAGCCAAAGGGACATCGTAAGAAAACGCACCTTTAAGGACAATGCCGCGGAAACTTTTATTCAAGCTTACTCTGATACTTCAACCTTGGGCTGCAACTCAGTAGATGAGCTAGTAGATAACTTTCAGTCTAAAGTCTCAGACATCATTAACTGCATTGCTCCAGTCAAAGTGAAGTTTTTTCCCGGGAAGAAAAAATCTCCTTGGAGAAATGCTCCATCAGTTAGAAGTGAAAAAAGGGAATGTCGAAAAGCTGAACGCAGGTGGAGAAAGAATAGACTCCTAGTTCACTACGACATCTATAAAGAGAGTCTTTACAGATATAACTTACAACTGAAAAATGCAAGAGAATCTTTCTTCTCTGAGATCATCAAGAAAAACATTAATAATGCTCATGTCTTATTTTCCACAGTTGACAGGCTAACAAATCCTCCTGTGTCCGTGACTTCCGAACTCCACTCCACCAGGGCCTGCAACGAATTTGCTAACTTCTTTACTGAAAAAATCCTAAAAATTAGAGGATCACTTTGTACTACCATATCAACACCAGAACCAATGCTTTATTCAGCTGGAACTATTTCTGACAAAATGTCCCATTTCAGCGAAATAAACCACAAAAGCTTAGAGCAGATCATTCAGCAGTTAAGTTCCTCCTCCAGCTGCCTTGATGTTCTCCCCACAGCGTTCTTTAAAAAAGTTTTACCTGTAATAGCGTCTGATTTGACTCAGATAATAAACGCGTCCCTTCTGTCAGGTGTTTTCCCCCAGTCCCTAAAAACAGCAATTATCAAACCACTGCTGAAAAAGAACAATTTAGACAAACTTCTACTCCAGAACTACAGGCCCATCTCAAACCTCCCCTTTATCAGTAAGATTATTGAAAAAGTTGTATTTCAACAATTAAACACCTTCTTAACAACGACCAGCCGCTTTGATGGTTTCCAGTCAGGTTTCCGTGCTCACCACAGTACAGAGACCGCCCTTATCAAGGTTTTTAATGACATCCATATAAATACAGACTGTGGAAGAACCACCGTGCTGGTACTATTGGACCTCAGTGCAGCATTTGATACTGTTGATCACTCCATTCTGTTAGAGCGCCTGGAGAACTGGGTCGGCCTCTCTGCTACAGCTCTCCACTGGTTTAAATCTTACTTAAAGGACAGGGACTTTTTTGTATCAGTAGGTAACTTTACATCGAAGATTACAAAAATCACATGTGGGGTTCCCCAAGGGTCCATCCTGGGTCCCCTCCTCTTCAATATCTACATGCTCCCTCTAGCCCAGATAATAAAAAATAACAACATCAGCTACCATAACTATGCAGACGACACACAGCTCTACATCACCATGTCACCAGGTGACTATGAACCAATTCAAGCACTGAGTAAATGCCTAGAAGAAATCAATGCATGGATGTGTCAAAATTTTCTTCAGTTGAACAAAAACAAAACAGAAGTAATAATATTTGGACCAATAGAGGAGAGATCAAAAGTTAGCACACAGCTTCAGTTGCTTCAGCTAAAAACCACTGATCAGGCCCGAAATCTGGGAGTAGTGATGGACTCAGACCTGAACCTCCAAAAGCATCTAAAGACAATTACAAGGTCAGCTTTCTACCACCTGAAGAACATTTCTAGGATTAAAGGACTGATGTCTCAGCAGGATCTGGAAAAACTAATCCATGCGTTTATTTTTAGTAGAATTGATTACTGCAACGGTGTTTTTACAGGTCTGCCTAAAAAGTGGATCAGACAGCTGCAGCTGATCCAGAACGCTGCTGCCCGCGTTCTCACTAAGACTAAGAAAGTAGAGCACATAACCCCAGTTCTAAAGTCCTTACACTGGCTCCCTGTATCTCAGAGAATAGACTTTAAAATACTTCTGTTAGTCTATAAATCTCTAAATGGCTTAGCACCTAAATACATCACAGACTTGTTATCAGCGTATAAACCCTCCAGACCACTCAGGTCTTCTGGCTCCAGCCTACTCTGCATACCTAGAACCAGAACTAAACAAGGAGAAGCAGCATTTAGTTCCTATGCTCCACTTATCTGGAACAAACTTCCAGAAAACTGTAAAAGTGCAGAAAGCCTGAGTTCCTTTAAATCAAGATTAAAAACACATTTGTTTAGAATTGCCTTTGAATGTTCAAGTTAAAATGTTTTACTGTTTTCAAATGTTCTTTTTTGTTTCTACACTATCCCTACTTGCTTTTATTCTGTTTTATTTTCCAATATTTTAATCATGTAAAGCACTTTGCATTGTCTCTGTACTGAATTGTGCTATATAAATAAATTTGCCTTGCCTTGCCTTGCCTTGTATGGGTGTGTCCCGAGATCCCTTTATGTTTGTGTGATGAGCACTCGAGGCCGCCTGCGGATCAGGGGCCCATCAGCGCTGGTGTGACTGTAACTATTTCTCTGTCTTTACGTAGATAAAATATAACTAAAAGCATACTTGTCTGTTTTATGCGTCCTACATTCAAGGTAATAAGTAAGTGGGGGTCGCCTGACTGGGTAAAACGAACTGGGTCCACCGAGGGTGCTTCACCGTAGATGGGACACGGTGAAACAGTAACAAGAACAAGGACATCCACCCACATTTTATCAGCCACAAGCAAATCAACAGAGTTCTACACCGAAGACCTCGCCATCACGATGCCTGGTCGTCATCCTGGGCATAGGTAATGGGAAGGGAAGCTTCTGCCAACTTGTGTGTCCAAGGCCTCAGTGTGGCACCTCTATATGAAGTCTACTAAGGAGCTTGGTATGTATAAAATAAGTTTTTATAGAAGAGTGAAATCTTTCTAATGATCAGTAATGTAAAACTTTGTTGGCAATCAAAAATAAAAACCCTGTAATGTTTTTATCACAGAAGATGTTGATGGTGTCACATGGTCTTTTTGATAAATTGTATTGTCTATAGAGTTGTGCACACTTTTAATTAAAAAAACACATTTATGAAATCATCAGAATCAAGTTATTGCCCCCTGTTTCTCTTTATGGTCCATTAAAGTCAAGGGTTTCCAATTTTAACAATTGATGGGTACAGATCAAGTGACTGCAATGCCAGCCTTTCGTTGATTAACCTATTCAAAGGTGTGAACACATTTATTCATACCTGAGCAGAAAGACATATTTATCACCAACCCCCAAAACTGCCATCTTTGAGCTAAAGAATGCATAACCTCTCTTACTGAATGAGCCATTAAATGTGGCCCACCACTACAAAACGAGGAACAACTTGGCAGAGAAAAACGAGAAAAACCTGAGGAAAAAGGTGAAAAACCTTCAACTTGTAAGAAAGTAGTGATTTTTGTTTTATTGCAAAATATGCTAGCTGACATTATGAAAAAAAAACCTTGATGCTTAAAAGTACCATTTCATAGGTTTTAAAACAGTAAACTTTGTGTGTAAACTCGGCATGTTTTCAGCTTAAACTTTGCTGCGGTTCATTTGTATACCACATTTGGTGGTCGTTTATCTGAATTAACACTATATTTCAATCAACAAATCCTCTCTATTTGGGTAGTGAAACTTAGCCTAATAGAGGAAAACAATATAGTTTTCCTATATCGTTGACTCTACCTTAATTTTGCTACTAAGCAAAATTAAAATCAAAAGAAGCTAAGGAATTACGTACACACAAAAGAAACAAAAAGACAAATAAAATGGTTGAAAACCATCATCAGAATGATTCAGTGAATCCTGGTTCAATGCAGATCCAAATAACCTCATCCCAAAAAGAATATGGGATGAGGTTAAATTAGCTAGACTTATTTAGAACAACATTTGATATCTGTTTCAACCCATTCTCAATGCAAATGTCAGTTATTTATTTTTTAAAATACAAACAGAAATACAACATAGATAAAATCTCACATAGAGGAAAAGACAGGTCACATAGGGCAGTTACATTTTTCGATTACATCACATTTTAACATGGCTTTAAATTCATTCAATGGGATTAGATCATTTAAATGGAGCAAGTTTTGTAAATTATTCCAAGACCATGGAGCAAAATAAGAGAAGGATTTCTTCCCCAGGTCAGTAAAAACCATTGGAACGTGGTAAGAGCGCCACCTGGTGGAACGGAGATGAAAGTGACTGGAATTTAGCTTGAGGAGATTACATAAATATGCCAGCAGTTTACCCAACATGGCCTTGTATAAAAAAATATACAAATGAAGTTGTCTACGTAGACTTAGTGATGGCCAACCTACCAGTTCATACAGCGTACAATGATGAGTACGGGAATAAGAATTAGTTAAGAAGCGCAGAGCACTATGGTACACAGAATCTAACAGGTGGAGAGTACTAGAGGCAGCATGCATGTAGACAACATCACCATAGTCTAAAACACTTAAAAAGGTAGCCTGCACAAGTGTTTTTCTGGCTGACATGTTAAAACAGGTTTTATTTCTAAAATAAAACCCCAGCCGTAGTTTCAGCTTTTTTACAAGTTTCTCAACATGAACTTTGAAAGAAAGTTTGTTGTCCAGCCAAAAACCTAAATACTTATATGAAGAAACATTTTCAATTAAGTCTCCATTTAATGTGTTAATAGTTATATTATCTGGGGATTGGGAACGAGCCCTTGAAAACGTCATACATTTGGTTTTCTTAGTATTTAGCACTAACTTAAGGCCATGTAGAGAAACTTGAAGCTGCTGAAAGGCCAACTGAAGGTCATGCATGGCTTGGTTCAGTGAAGAGGCAACTGAATAAATCACAGTGTCATCTACATAAAGATGCAGTTTAGCAGTTTGCATGTCCTTTCCAATGTTATTTATGAATATAGAAAATAAGAGGGGGGCTAAAATCGAACCTTGAGGAACACCCATAGAAATTTCTAAAAAGTCTGATTTAAGACCATCTATAGAAACACATTGCGTTTGCTCTGTAAGATAGTTTTTGAACCAAGTAATAGCTGGGTTTCCTATACCAATGTTTATTAATCTATCTAGTAATAGCTTATGGTCAACAGAGTCAAATGCTTTGGACAGATCCACAAATAGTGCAGCGCAGTGTTGCTTCTGGTCCAAGGCATTTATAATGTCATTTAATAGTAGCAAAGTTGCTGTAACAGTGCTGTGTCCAGCTCTAAAACCCGACTGTACATCAGTTAGAATATTGTGCTCTGCCAAGTAGTCTTTTAATTGACAGTTTACTTGAGCTTCCAAAATTTTTGCAAGAATAGAGAGCTTGGAAATTGGTCTATAATTGTGAAGATCTAAAGGGTCGCCACCCTTTAACAAAGGAAGCACATAGGCTGCTTTCCATATTTTAGGGATTGAATTAGTCTGCAGACTACAATTAAAAATGTATGCTACAGGCTTAGCTATAAATTCAGCTGCAACTTTTAATAAGAAAGGTTCTAGGTTGTCTGGTCCTGCTGATTTTTTTGGATCAATAGCTTTAAGAGCAATACAGACATCCTTTTTAAGAATGGGTCTAAAAACAAAGGTTGTCAGTGGTGTTTCAGAGCTGGAGTTGGAGCACTGATAACTAGATTTGGACTCATTGAAGATACAGCCAGCTGATACGAAGTAATTGTTAAAATGACCAATTATGTCAATTTTGTTTTTAATTTCAACTGAATCTAATATGTTGTGGGAGACCGGCAGACGAAGAATTGGAATTAGACAGAGACTTAATTTGTTTCCAGAATTTAGCGGGGTTAATAAGATTTTCAGACACATTTTTTAGATAGTAATCTGATTTAGTTTTTCTGGTCATACTTGTGCATTTATTTCTTAAAGTTCTGAAAGCAGTCCCCATGCCACATTTCTTTCTCTGATCTTATGACTTAACTCTTCAGTAAACCAAGGGTTGTTCCTCCCGCTGATCCTAAATTTCTTTACAGGAGCATGCTTATTACAGATAGCTGAAAAGGCATTATGAAAATATTCCCAGGCATGTTCCACATCAGGTATCTGACAGACATTTTCCAAATTACAATTGTACAAATCATGAATAAAAGCCCGTTCATTAAAAGTTTTAAAACACCTTTTAAAAACATAACGAGGTTTCTGTTTAGGTAGTTTTGTGTTTCTTATACAAGCAATCGCACAGTGATCACTGACATCATTGCAAAAAACAGCAGACGATGTATATTTATGTGGCATGTTTGTAATAATGACATCCAACAGTGTTGATTTGCTATGATCTCTCGGGTTGATACGTGTTGGGGTGTCAATAAGTTGTGTGAAATTTAGAGAGACACATAGGTCTTTAATATTCTCAGAGGCAGGAGAAAGCCAATCCCAGTTAAGGTCACCATTAGAATTACTTCGGAGTCCTTAAAGTTTAGTAATACATCATAAAGAGAAGAAATAGTTTCTTTTATAGCGGAGGGTGGCCTGTAACAGCCAACAACAGTCAGGTGTGTGTCCTTGTATAAATTTACTTTCAGTGCCAGTAGATCAAATTGTTTGGCTCTACTTACTGACAATTCCACTGAGCTTAAAAATTTTGATTTCACATACATAGCAACTCCGCCCCCTTTACCCAGGCGATCTGCTCTGAAAATATTATAGCCATTGAAAGCAATCATATTGTCTGTAATTGTAGATTTTAACCAGGTTTCTGATAAGACCATGATGTCCATATCAGTTGCATCTACCCACAGTCTTATCATGTCCATTTTTGGAAGGAGACTTCTAACGTTAAAATGCATGATTCCAAGTCCGGATCTGTTTTTGAAGTCACATGGGGAATATATATTTTGTAGTGTATCAGGCCCAGGATTTGGCTGTACATTCCCAGATAACAGCAAAAGTAGTAAGACAATAGCTTTGGTATTCCCAATGTATTTTTCATCACAGTCATTGGCTGACGAGTGTGAAGAGAGTCCATGTTGCACAGTAGAGTAGTTTTTTAAGACATTCACTATTAACAGCTGTAGCGAGGGGCTCATTTGTGTTAAATGGTTATAGAAAACATTATTCGAGGAAATAGCATTTTAAAAAATTATTTGCTCAGTCAAAATCAATAACCTTTAGAACACTTGATTTTTATCAATGTGATTATAATCACACTGATAAATTCAGACTCAAATTGATAACTTAGAAAGCTAGATGGCGCTGTACTGGACGACCGCGGTTATTAGCTTGGTGGGTTAATCCTAAAGTTACACAAAAATAATTAAATTAACATTTATCTTTCCTAGTAATGTAATAATGCTATTGAAAAATGAAAACAAACGAAGAAAACAAACATTATGTTTAAAACACACCGTAGTTATGTTTACTCTGTGGTAGCCGTAAGTTATCCAGGAGGCTAATAGCGCTATGCTAGCGGACATCTGGCGCTAATTTAAAAATACTTTAAGCTCTATTTGGTCATAGTGGGATAATTAATTAACATTAATTATTCCATCAGTGTATAATTATGAAAATAATGTTTGCTATAACTGTAAAAACACACTCCAACCACATATCAGCATAGCATGGTTTCAAGAAAGCTAGCGCCCATGTTTGCCGGTTTCTCCAATGTGGGTGCTTTCACACTCCATGGGCAAAGATGTAAATAAATCCGCAGGAGCTTGGTATATAGCAATGTTGGCACCACCTGGTGTGATGGGCAGTCCCCTGGGAGCCTGTAAAAGTCTCACATTCCAGTGGCTTTAAACTTATGGGTTGATGTTATCCCACATGCCTGACTGCACAACACCAGAGAACTGAGACATTTGCAGCATTTACAGTTCGGCATTTACAGCGTTTTGCTGTACCGATCACGCTGCTGCACTGTCTTCCGATTCTGAATCAGAAGGAGACAGAGCAAAATAAATTGATGATAGAGATATCCAGTGTGCGATTTGCAAAAAAAAAAAAAACAGAGGGGGGGATCATTTCAAGTGTTTTATAAATGGACATAAATGAACATAACAACAAGGTTATGTGGCCTGCATGCTTGCCGCCAGAGAGCTTTCCATCTTAGAAAGCGGTCTGGCTGGAGACAGCCTCCAACCTGTCCTGGGCGGGAGGGTGGAGAAATCGGCTGCTGCTGCTTCTTGTCTTGTGACGCTGCTTGCAAATCTTATCATCCACCAAAGTTCGTCCTGTAACATTACCATGGCTTTTTGTCCTGTCATCTACTCTTGACCTTTTCTGTTGATTTTTCGGGCCGAAATATGACAAAATACTTTGTTGACATCCATGCTGCCACACGTTCTCATTCATTACTTGGTTAGCTAGCAGCTGCTCTTTCAGGTAAATAGCTAGATCCAGTAGGTTAGACTATTGTTTTTAAACTTGCGCCATCTACTGTCTGGACTCAGGAGTGGGTATTAGTTTACTTTAACCGCTTCGAGCAGAAAACGTATTAATACTCTTTAAAAACGGACAACAAAAATTTTAATTAACAAATGTGAAGGACACAAGACATGTATTCATATTAGGGCTGTCAAACGATTACAAATTTTAATCGCGATTAATCGCATAATGTTGATAGTTAACTCGAGATTAATCGCAAATTAATCGCATTTTTTATCCTTTTATTTCTGAAAATGTAATAGCCTGTTTGGGCATTTTAATATGCAATTTAGCAAAAAAATGACACTAATAAAATACATGCTTGTACAAAAAATATTTTTGTTATTTTTCAAGCACTTTTCAGAATTGGAATGACAACATCCTAGAGCCAAATGTTAAACTATGGACTCATGATTAGGCTATATGACTAATCATGACGCCCTGATGTTTACACAATGTGTAAATAAATGTGTAAATAAATACCTGTTTTCATGCTGATATATATTTTTTTTGCCTCTTAAACAAAGATAGACATGGTATTACGCAAACACATACAAATTAATAAAAATTGTACATTTCAATAAAGTCATAAGTTCTGTTCATTTTTTCACTCTCTCTCTCTCACACACACACATCTAATTCTGAGCTTTCACACCAACAACAATAATTTCTTTAAATATTTTTGCTTGCTGTTTATATCCAACTTCATAGAGTTTAAGCCTGGAAAAGTGTTTAAATTTCCAGGTCATTCCAGTCTTACACTTTGCTTGAAACTGCAGGAGCTTAATACCCTGAAAGAGACTGTTTAGCAACTGTTTAGTAACTTCAGGTCCTTCGTTTGGCAACGTAATTCAGCCTTAGTTTGTCAAATACAGAGAAAACAAATGATTAAAGTACGGTTTATAGGTTGAGTTTCTGCAGCATGTTAAATTTTTTTAAATTTTTAACATGCTAAATCAGCATGTTAAAAATTCATCTTCAGAACCAATGTCTGCTTGAAATGGTGATCTGCACTAAGTAATCTACTTTCTGCAGTTATCACCACTTATTGCACCGTAAACCGCAGAAAATAAGTGCAGAGTTGCTCTGTCTGCCTTTACTACTGTCGGCTCCTATGGCGGAGGGATATTTCAGCTGGATACTGCCTAGTGCAGGCAGGTCTCATAATAACCCCTACTTCGTCACTTATTTTAGAGCCCAAATAAGCGATTTCACTTTCAGAAACCTGCCCAAAAAAAACGCAACCCATGACTCATGAAATTTAGAAGCGCTTTTAGAAAAAAGAAGCCCAAAGTTGCATTAATTAAACAGTCTTTGGCAACAGTGAGCGCGGGTCTGTTTTGCTGCAGTTCTTGCTCTTGAAACTACGGAAAGCGCCGAGGGTAAAAGAAACACAGTGCGGAGAGCACGGCGGGGAAAAAAACCATTAGGGAACGGTGTGTGTGTTTTGACGCGCGATTAACGGCGACAAAAAAAATGTCGGCGTTATGATCTAACAAAGTTAACACGTTAATAACGCGTTAAAACTGACAGCCCTAATTTATATAGATTTTTAAGAAATCCACAATATTACCTATTTAGACCAGAGGGGGGGAGGAATATGTATCCCCCCCAGGGATAAAACATCAATGACCAGAGGGGGGGACGTCACGAACAGAGGGGGGGTAAATCCCCCCCATACCCCCCAGCAAATCGCACCCAGGAGATATCATAACATGCATTAGAGAACATTCCCAGTTTCCAGCTGATGTTAACTGAAGATGAGGATGACGAAGACACCTGTGTACTTGTGGCAGAAGAGATGGAATGAAAGGTATCTGAAGCTATCGCCTGCATTTGAAGAAGACAGAGACAGTGAAATGGAGAAGATCCATAACTTTGATTGGAAATGCCATGGAAGAAGACAGGAGAACTCTGCTCTTGGGACAGTCCTGCAGCCGCAAACTTTCTCCAGAGTTCGTGTACAAATTACGCATGAATTCATTAACAACAGAAAGAGAGTGGCAGGACATGAGTGTCATCGGTCATCTAGAAAGCTAACAGGTGTACAGTGGTGACTTTAGCAATGACAACATCCACCAAGAAGAAATCGATGAAAAAAAAGAAAAGTAAGTCTGGTTGAGTCTCTTGATAAAGAGAAAAAAGTTTGTTAAGAATTTATGGATAGATTGTTTAACTTACACTACTTTACCATTTGCAAATAGCTCTTTTTAGTCACTTTGACCACTCAAAGTGGTTTCCACTAGTGCTGCATTTACTCAATCACACAAATGCACACAAATGCACACATATCCATACACCAATCCACAGTAGGCAATGGGGTTTATGTGGAATGTCATGTGACTAAACCGGAAAATGTCCTGCCTTGCTTCTGCTGCGCTAACCGCTAAAACTGTCAGCTTTCTTTGGCATTTGTCTTTGGATGGAAAACAGCTAACATTTTAATATGAGTTTATCAAAAGCAACTAAATATCTGAAGCATGATCATCCAAGATCACGCTTCATTCTTATCATACTATTTTATGATTCATTTAAAAGAAAATTTAGAAAAACTTCATAAATACTGTCCCTGAACTGAAACAGCTTAGAACATAAACTGAACTAAACACCCACCCCATCTCTAACATTACTTTCAACCTGTATGGCATTTCACTTTTGTGCATAGACTTTTGTGCATAGTCTGCCCTGACTCTGACAATCCCTGTGTCTTTGTTTGATACTGATAAGAAAAAGATCAACACAATTACAAGTATTATATGTGTTAATCATAGGATTAAAATAGCATGGAATGATGTAATTGTCAATCAGCAACAATAAATCAATATTATATTAAAATTACGAAGCTAACAGTTAAGTACACCAAGCTTAAGTAGACATTAGCTTTAGATACCTTCATAGTTGCTAATGTACGATGAAGCATATAGTTGAATCCTTCATCCATTTTGTTGGCACGAGCTTTAGATGTTGCACAGCATAAGGAGCGGTGGCCTAGTGGTTAGAGCTTTGCCCTTGTGTCCAAGAGGTTCTGGGTTCAACTCCCACAGGCTGCCACTCTGGGTCCCTGAGCAAGACCAATTGTTCCACAGAGACTGCCCACTGTTCCCCAAGGGGATAAATTAAATGCAGAAAACAAATGTCATTGGAATGTGCATTATAAAGATCATTATTAAATATTTGATGGACATCAGATACACTGATTTTTCGTAGCTCCTGGAGGCATCTTGTACAAAGCAACGCCATTATAGTTGCTATCACTATGGTTTGATCTATCCCGATATTAAAAAAATAGGACTCTGAACCGGAAGGAAGTGGTCCGTCCCTTTTGGATGAATGCGGAAGTTGTTCACGCATAACCCCTATTTGGGTTAAGTCATACCTGTCAAGTTTTGGATTTGGAAAAAAAAAGGAAATTAAAACGACATCTGCTGTGAACCGTCTGACTATCCTAACCATTGTGAATGAGTTGAAAACATACAGTTAAGCTAATTTAACCACATTCCATAAGATAAATTTTGGTTCTCTAACTTGCAATGAATCCAAGATTCAGTGAATTATTCTTATGGAGATGGTTTTCAACTATTTTTATTTGTCCTTTGTGTGTAGATTTTTCTTTAGTCTCTTTAACCTTAATTTTGCTTACTACTTTTAGTTCCACTACTAGCATAGTAGAGAGGATTAATACAGTTCAATTCAATTTTATATTCACACGTCATCTCAAGGCACTTTACAAAGTCAAATTCAATCAAATACACACAATAAATGGCTTGTACTTGTATAGCGCTTTATCAAGTCCAACTCCAACCCTGACAGTGGTGAGCTATGTTAGTTGCTACAGTAGCCAGGACTGACAGCAGCTTTGCTTCTGTCATACAATGCTCCATCTGATCACCGCCAGCAGGCAATTAGAGTGAATTGTCTTGCAAGGGATCGAACCGGCAACCTGCCAGTTACAGGATAAACCCCCTAACTCCTGCACCACTGTTGCCCCAACAATATAGGCAAACAACATTAAATAATGGTTTATTTCACTGAATAAATTCTTGAACTTGAAGAGAAGTCGTCCCTCAATTGTGTGCAGAGTTTGCACACTCTGCACACTCTGTCTCTCAAGTTGCGGGGGTATTGCCTTATCTATTGGTTTATGTGTTTATGAAAAGAAAATGCGATCCCCCTAAGAAGCGGAAGAGCAAGTAAAATGGTCTTGCACATGTGCAGTTCTTCAAAAAGGGACTTGGGGAATCTTCGGGAAAAATCTTTGACTCTACCTTTAATTCTTCATGAAATAAATTTATTGAGGTGTCCAAAACACACCTTCTGTGCTTACTGGCATGATAGCATCACACAGTTACAGTAGAATTGTTGGTGACATATCTGTGTTGTGAATCTCTTGTCCCACCACTTCATGCGCTTTTCAGATGTATCAACACTGAACCGACCTTGAAAATATGCACAAACCGCCCTGAAGCAACTCCAAGGTTGCCATTTAAAAGTTTCTACAGTTACTGCATCCTTTGGTGTCCCCTAGAGGCTATATTGTGGAAAACAGTTACCAGTGTCAATCCATACAATTCAGTTTCTGAAAACACTGAATTCAATTCATTATTTATCGTTCACTGCCGCATACTATGCACAGTAAATTTGCCAGTGTAAAAAATGCAGTGTCAAAGTATTTTAATTCTTACGGAGTTCTTCCAACAATGGACAGAGTAAAATCGAACCAAAAAACTTCCAGTGTTGGTGACAATAATCGGAGTTAACAGAGGTTTTACTCTGTCGGTGTCATTGACTGTCTTAGAGTTAATTCAACACCGATCGGAGCAAGATACCTTCCAGTGTAAAAAAAAAAAAAAAAACTTTGAAAAGCCCCACCCATCTAACCTGACTCCGCCAGATAGATTTGCTCCGCATATCCATCTGGAAACCTTCCGTTGAAGTAATTTTGGGAAGGGGCGAAAATACTGGTTAGCTGATTGGCCTATGTTGGTGATAGACGGGCCAAATGAACCAATCAGATTCGTCATCACTCTGTTACGAGCGACGACGAAAACACAACCACAAGCCAAGCTACTCTTGCTGCTGCAGGTAAGGGCTCGTTAGCTCAGCAAAGAAATACTCTGTAATTCCGATAAAACTTGCTCGATAGCCACGCTAACGCTAGTTTCATCGGCTGAAGCCGCCATGTTGTTTAGACTGAACTGACGCGCTTCCCGTTGCGTCACACCTCAACCCGCCTCAAAGCCAACGCTGATTGGACGTTCGTTTGGTGAACGGCTCCAAATTTTCTTTAACGGAGAGTAGCCAGACTGATCTGCGAGTGAAACCTTGAAACCTCGCGAGATCAGGATGGTCTCACGAGGCTACCACCCATCAACTTCACCGCTCAAACTGAGAATGTGGACTCTGGCATCGACATCTTCCTCGCTTCGAAATACTGTGGTAAGTTTTTCAAGATAAACTGTTGCCGTTGTTTTTGTTCTTCATTTAAGGCTAGTCTGTATAAGAATAAAGGGACCTCTTCATTCACCACACTAGTCAACTGTTGGGTACTTGTTTTCAAATGGCTAACATGATATCGGGTCGGCTGTTAGCTTAAATGGACGCCACACCAAACTGAACAAAAAAGACACGAGGTAACGTTAATGTCTGCGAGGACGGGCTGTGGTGTGTTCTGTGTCGTGCTTGCACATTTATTTCTGTAAAATGACGACAGAAATTCGCTGACGCAGTTGTATTTATTATTTATATTCAGTGTTTCCCGCATGAATTTGCTTAGGCGGACCAACGCGCGGAGCGGGGGGGGGGGCGACAAGTTTTGCGCGCGGGGGGTACGTGTCCATGTGTTTTTTTTCCCCTGCCATTCACTATACGCATGCGCGAAAGAAACTACAAAAAACCGCGTGTTGACGTCAAATACACATGCAAGCCTATCGAGTTAGCTTCTGGAATGTTGGCAAGGCGGTAGCGTGTGTGACCGCCTCGCCAAGATAGCGCTGCGGGAAACCCTGATATTTGAGCCGGAGCAAATCGCTTTATGTCGCGGACATGCTTATTGGACCCGCTGGTTCACCAGCAGACTGAGAGGAATGCACGGAGTCGACCCCCGTTAACGTGAACCGAGCCGCGGCTCCAAGAGGCTCAGTCAGCTGCTGTAGACAGACATAGAAAGAGTAGACAGACATATAAAGAGTATACGCCGCATTGCCTGCTGAGACGCAAGAAATATGGCCGCCATCTTGGACAGGTCACCCGCTCCACTCTATTCTGTCTGATGATGAAGTGTCAGCGCATCATAAGCTGGATACTAAACTGATTTTCACGGGGGGGTTTCTGCAAACGTCATACATGTAGGCATGATACCGGACACATGATTTGGCGTATTTTAATATTCATAGTAGACTTAACAGTAATAGAATATTCTTGTATATGATATATGGTATGTATGATGGGTATTTTGCAAAAGACACAGGATATGCAATATAATACACAATGAATATTAAAATATGCTGAATCATGTGTCCAGTATCATGGCTACTTATGACATTTCTGGGAGAAAACTATTTTAAAACATTTAGGCTATGTTACAAATACATCTTTCATGGGTTTTAATTTTTTCTGAGAATATCAGGTTTACCTAATATGCATATTTTTTCCCTTTTTCTTTTTTATTTCAGACTGTTCTGTAATGTACTGTTGTGCTCTGGTGGTAAGTAATAAGTTTATGTACTTGATAGAAAATTGAGTTGTGTTTGTGATTTTTAAAGCTGAAGTAGGCAAATTTCAGGTTGTCAGCTTGGTTGTGGATCATAATGTTGATATGAGTTTGCTGTCTTTGCAGATACCATCATGTTGATCAAAACCAGAATCTACAATACACAGAAATATGTCAAGATAAAAGAGCCAAGCCTTGAGGAATTCTTAAATTCTGGTAAGTCGTACGCAGAATAACACTGTCAGTTACACACCGTTGATAAAACTAAAATAACTAAGCGTGTTGGTGTGTTTTTTTTTTTTTTTTGTATCGATGGAAATCTTGTTTTGTTTTTTTGGTCATAGCTTTCTTGAAGTTCTCAGTTCCGCCAGTCAATGGTGTCAAGGTTTTTGATGAAACAGGAACTGAAGTGGATGCAGAGGTCTTCTCTGACATAGCGCAGCAGCCCAATACTGGCATACTAACCATCAAGTTTGATGACGGTATAGTTGCTCACTATAATTCATGGAATGTAATGATGAACTCAACTTTTTGATTGTTAAACACAAATTGGTATTATTCTGTCCTGTCTCTGTCTCCTGAACTTCAGATTTAAAGGAAACTTTGCACAGCAGTTCCCAAGAAGCAAATTCCAGTGCACTGTCTACTGGTAGTGGCGATGACACAGTCATCCTCGAAATCGTGTCCTGCAACTCAGATGACACAATCATACTGGAGGAGAGTGACAGTCCACCCAGAAAGCGACAGAGGGCAGATGAAGAGGCCAAACGTGTAAGTTGGTGTAGGAAATCTTTTTTGCAATTTATTACTCTGGGAGTTACCATGTTTTGTTAGATTTTTAAGTGTATGTATTGTCAGTTGTGAAAGGCTTGTCCATTCACAGGTGGTTGAATTGGCGCTAAGGAGACCTGGGGGCGACCGTATCATCAAAGAGTACCACCGCACTAAAAGTCTGACCGACTCCTCACGCCGACAAATGGTCAACATACTTGTGGCTGATATGACAGAAGCACATGGGTAATTTGGTTGCGTCTGTGAGACCTTTTTTGTACTGATAACATTTATGTTCTTGTCATTGGCTTTGCTGTGAAATCATTGGAAGTATGTAATTTAACAGTATTGAGTTTACTCTTGTCAGGACGGCCCCACCACGGAATGTGAGAGAGATGTACGCTCGAGGCATAGTTCAGCTCTTCCCGTACTTGATGGATCCCTACTCTAAAAATGGATATGTAAGCTTTATAAGGGTTTGCAGACTGAGATCAAATGATTATGTGCATGATTTTGAAAATGAAAATGGTGCATTTTCCACACCAATGATCCAGTTTTACATTAATATAACTTCATAATTTCAACTATCCTACTGCTGTTGGAACTAATAAACCTTTTGTATTTTTGAAGGAACATTTCTATGATGGTGAAAGCGGCAGTGGCTATCTGGCATGGCGGCTTAAAACTATACAGAGGAAAAGTGCTTCATCAGAAAGCAGAGGATCATCACGTCAGCTGACTGGAGGACCAGCAGCCAGAAGAGAGGCTTCCTTTAGTCCTGAGATGACATTAAGTGAAGAGCAATGCAAGGAGGCCATGGCCTTAATGAGATACTGTACTGACGAGGCTACTATCAAGCAGAAGATGAAAATGACATTTCAACATCGTCGCAGTATGGTCCTCGATGTAGAGAAATCCTCAGATGTCTTGACTGAATTTCCCCGCTTCAAAGATGTCAAAGGCCTGGTAATTAAATTTTTTGCATTAAAACATGTAATTGTCCTTTCAGTATGAATTACTGTTAACAGCAACATTTCTCTCTCTCAATCTCTTCAATTGAATAAATATACTTTTAAACTGTTTGCACATCCATACATTTAGGTGTGTACATACATACTGTATCTGCTCAACTGCTAAATATAAAACATAATATTTTTCCAGTCAGTCCCAATTTAAAAAGCTTGTGGTATTTCATTTTTCTGTTACAGATTGAGCAAGATTTCGTCCTGCAGTTTGGAGAAGATGTAGCTGCAAGATTTATGGAAAGGTTAGTCACAACAGTAGTGGTTTCAGCTGAGGATGATGAGGTCTTCCAATTGGCCATTGTTTTCATTCCTTGTCACATCTATACTTACCTTTAAAGTGGGGAATTATGGGATTTGGCATTGCCATATTAGTATGCCAATGGCAAAATGGTTCCTTGATATTTGTGACACTTAGTTTTTATTATTCTTATACATTAACATGGATCTTGTCTGTTTCTCACTATCTATGGGTGTTTGAATTTCTTTATCATAAATAACTTTTCTCTATCTAGGTGGCCAACAACATTCAAGCAAAAGGTCATTCAGCAGTGTAAGGCTCTCCCTTCTACAAGTGACCTTGATGAGCTTATCCATTGTGCTGAAGCTACACCGGATGAAGAGGAAATTGATGACACTCTTACACTTGGTAGTGTGGTTTATTTTTTTTAGGGGGTTGATTTCTTTTCCTGTTTTTATTTCCTTGTCTTTTTTTGGTACAGCTGTAATTCAAAACACTGATGTTTTTAAATGATAACATGGTATGTAACAATTTATGAAACATTTTGCTGTTATTTCCAAATGCAGGCTGGGACAGTGATCTTTCATCCATTATCCTCCTCCTCCACCTGATACCTCCTTCAGCCCAAGGCCGGAGAAGACCAGGCAAGGTGTCAGCAGCCCAAGCTGAGAAACATCTTGTCGTGTTCAAGAAGGTTTGTGTTATTGCTTATGAGTATTATCTTTACAGATGGCAATAAGAGATTGGGACTGTTTTAATCTGTGCTTTTCAACTTTTAATTTTGAATTATTCTTTATCCTCAGAGTGGAACAAGTATTCAAGAACATGTTGATGCAATCAAATGCACCACTCAACCGTATCATCTTGCTGTTGGGATGAAGAGGAGCACCATCCATGAGTTCTTCATTATTCTGGACAAGCAGGTCATACCGTGCAAGTCATCCAGTACCCTAGGAGCTTTTGACGAACTCTTTAAAGCACACTTTGTATTTGGTACAATGTACAACCAGATGCTCCACAACATGTTCACCTTCATTCAGACAACCATTTACAACATAGATATTGGTCAAGTCCACGAGAGCCCACGTGTTGCTGAGGTTAGGGCCAGGCTGCTGCACTAGTTAATAGATGACTCCAGGTCGGCAACATATTTGTCACTTTTCACTAAAAGCTCTTCAATCTGTATTTTGAGTGATTTTCCCATGTCACTCAGTCTTAATTGATATCATGGGCCTGATTTGTTTTGTTTGCCACTCTCATTTTGTGGCAACCAATGCTCTTGTGAGGCATTTGCGGTTGATTCATGGTTTATATCCAGGTAAATCACTTCGCCTAAAATGTGCTCAGGGAGGATGTTGTCGTGTTCTTTGTTCCTTTTCAGGTTTCAGGAAACATTTAAACTGTAAACATGCTGAGAACATTGAGAATGAAGCTGAAACTGATAACATTGTAGACAGTTATGAAGCAACAGATGATACTCGGTCACAACATTTTGAAGGAGCAGCCAGTATTCCTAATGTCCTGCCAGCACCCAACATCAATATTCGGGATATGTGTGCATCTGCTGTTGCGCAGCTTCAAGTTGCTGCGCAACAGCAGATGCTGAAATCATTCAGTGTGTAGCGTTATAAATGCACTTTAAAGACATTTTCATGGCTGTGAGAAATGTCAATACAGTATGTACCAAGAGATTTTCTCTAGCGTTCAACATAAAATATGTTTTTATAATGGAGACTTTAAGATTTGAACTTTTACATGTTTTATGTTGTTACTTTTAATGCCAATATTTCATGTTTACTTGGAATAAATATGTATTATGGTATGGATACAATTGTGTTTTTTTTTTTTTTTTTTTTTTTCCCTGCAAAGGTTAAGTTTTGTGTCATATCACTGGGACTGCACAAGTAGATAATATGCAACACTAGTAGGAGTTGGTTAAAAATCAACACTCTTTGGAGTAATTTCATAATCGACATAGTGTAAAGTAGGTTTAACACTGGAAAAGTTATTTCCTAACACTTAACTCTTTAGTGTTAAATGTGAGTAACACTATGGGTGTTACTTCTTACATAGTGTAAAACTTGATTGACACTTCTTAGTGTAGTGTAGTGTAAAATATTAACTCTTACAAGAGTAAAATTGACTCTAGAAATTTAACTCTGTGTTCAGTGTACATTTTACACTCTGTAGATAGGGACCATATGTTCACTGAGGTAGTGTTAAAATAAACTCTTTAAGTGTTATATGTACACTGGCGATTTTACTGTGTGTGCTCTCTTTCATCCTCTGGACTTGAAAACTGGCCCAGAGCTTGTCTGCTTAGTTGTTGCAATGCAAGTAACTGTCCAGTTTAGCAACAGCAATCAGGTAAGCTCAGGTGCTTTAATGATGTACAGTTTGTGCTAAGGAGCTCAACGTCTGCCATACCATTATACCAACAGCACCATCCTGAACTGCTGATTCAAGGCAGGGTGGATCCTTACTTTCATGCAGTTTAGACCATAGTCTGATTTTTCCAGCCAAACATGACAGCTGAATTTAAGATTCATTTGACCCGGAAATAAGTTTTCCTATGTCCTCTCGTGTAATTATGGTGAGTCTGTGTGAATTATAGCCATAGTTTCCAGTTCTTAGTTGACAGAAGTGTAGTTTCCTGCTGTAGTATTCCATTTGATTCAAGAATCCATGTTTTGTGCATTTAGAGAGGTGGAGTCAGCTGTTCCCCATTCTGATGCTTGCTAAGCATTTCACTAAATTGTTTTCACTATATCTAGATCCCTAAATTGATTAAGCTAGTGCCATTGACTGAATTTATTTATTTTTTGTCAAAAAGCAATTGAAGAGGTGTAACTAATGAAGTGGCCACTGAGCGTATATAAATAAGGTTGTGTGTTATAATGTTATATATTACATAATGTATATTTTTTGTCTTTATACTTGACTTACCTTCTCAATCTGGAGTTATCTCTGTTTCCTGATGTACGACCACTCTAGTGACCGACATATCTGGGTGCTGCTCCTTTGCCTCTTTAATAGCCTGAGCTAAAGCCTGAAGAGTCACCATGAAACAGAAAAGACTGTATTAATAAAACACAATACATAAAATACAAGTTTAAATTACTGTTGTGGTATTTAAGTTATATAAAAAAGTGCTATAGAATATGAAAAGGACATTGCCCCTCTCTTCAATGAGCTTGGCAGCACCATCTAAACCTATTCAGTTCAACTGGCCTTAAACGTCATTTTCATAGTTATATTTCTGTTCAACCAGTCTGCCTGTATATATTATTTGTGTCCATCCTGGACCAGTGTCTTGGGTATTCATTATAATACAGAGCAAGGTCTGTCACAGATAAATCACAATGTATTGATTTTATGAATAATTACAGTGTTATAATATGGTGCCGCTTCTTGTGGTTTAGAGACATCATCAGTGAAACATATTCTGGACACCCACAATACCAGGACTCTCTCCCAGCTAAAGTCTAAACTCAGTTCGATCTGTTTTTTATCCTGCTTTATTATTATGCTGCTTGATTTGTGCAGTGTTCTTCAATGCTATGAAAGGTGCTTTTAAATAAAATGTATTATTATTATTATTCCTTCACAGGTTAAAACACTTTGTGGTAAAACTATTTACCACTCTGCTTCTGGATCAGTGACTTCCTCACCAACAGACCCCAGGTGGAACTCAAATCTGCCCCACTGATCCTCAACATTGGCATCCCAGAGGGTTGTGTCCTCAGCCCTGCTCTCTTAACCTTCGTCACCGTCAACTGCTCTGCTATCCACCCCACAAACGTGGTTGTTAAGTTTGGGGAAGACACCACTGTAGTTGGTCTCATATCCAACAATGATGAGACCCGCTATAGAGAGGAGATCTACACCAGTGGTGCTCCAGGAACAACCTCATCCTGAACATCAGCAAGACCAAGGATGTGTTAGTGGACTATAGGAGATCCAGCAAGACTGAACATCCTTATCTCTGCATAGATGGGGGAGGTGGTGGAGCATGTGGAGAGCATAAAGTTCCAGTTCCCTTCTCTCCTGGACTATCAACACCTTCCACCTGGTGAAGAAAGTCCAACAATGGCTCTTTCACAGGAAAATGAAATGGACTGGTTTTACTACTCGGCTGTTAATAAACTCTTATAGAGCCACGTAATGCATCTTGTGTCTTCAGCATAATAGTGTGCTGAGACCTGCATGGCACAGGAGAGGAAGGACTTAGCACAAGTTATGAGGACAGCACAGGACATTGTGAGATGTTGTCTACAAGGTCTGGACACAGTTTATGCAATGCAAGTCGTGAAAAGGACCAGACGCAATACCACAGAACCCACACACCTGGGAAATGCACTTTGACCCACTTCCAACAGGCGAACGCTTCAGAAATATTAAATATGTGTCCTTGGTCCAGCACATCTGAATAAAATAATCATATCATTAGCAGGACTCTGCTAAACTTGACTCCCTACTAAGGAGCTAATTTTGCCATTTGATTCAGATGTGTTGGACCAGGGACAAATCTACAGGTTGCATGACACCAGCGCTTGAGGACTGGAATTTGCCACCCCTGACCTAGGGGGTATATGCAGGTTTCAAACAGAAATCTACTGCATTCTGTAAGTTCTGAAACCTGGTTCTCAAGTACCCCTGTCCTGCATGTTTAGTTGTCTCCTTCCAACTTCCAACATCAAACTTAAATGAAAGGCTGTTTGAAAGACTTCTGCTGCACTTTATGGCATGCAGAAGAGGTTATCCAATCATTTGAATCAGGTGAGCTGGAATATAGACACCTCTATTAAAAAATCTCCAGTAGATACTCCCTCTGTCTTAACAAAATGTCTATCTGTTTCATTTCACAATGCGAGCGTTGGAATTCAAAGTCATATTAATTTTTTGTAACCATAAACATGGCGAATAAAGTTGATTCTGATAAGACTCAGGACGGTGGTACTTGAGGACCAGGGTTGGGAACCACTAATGTAAGGTAACAAAAAGTCTTCTCTATACTTTACTTTCTGAAGATGTCGAGCAAATTGTCCTATAATTTTAAACTACAATCTGTTCCTTAATGGTTTTCACCTTGTCATGATCAATTGCTGTGTCTCCAGTGATGACAATTCTCTTCTCTATTCGGGTCTCAGATATCCCTCCTTTCACGGTCTACAACAACAGAGAGTTTACACAGCCTGAAACACATAAACTTAGAGAAATTCATATACATCAAACCTTTGGATGAAAACAGGATAAACATAACAATGTGTTGATCATCTGCATAGTACTTGTTCAATATGTAAATATTCCAACAAGCGCATAATACTACTGTAAAATATTTAAAGAATACAGAGGTCTGTATGACCACCATTAACTGTAACCCAAAGCATGCTTATTTGTCATATTAAAAGAAAAATGTATCAGGGAAATGTGCCAACTGAGATTTGAAAATGTACAATAAATTAGACAGCAACCTGTGGATAGAGGTGATTTCAACTTTAATTAATTAATTCACCTTAAATTGTATTTTAACATTTAATACATTGCTTCTAAAATATATAGAGACAACTTTTCCTTATTTTTAAATGTTAGAGAGTAAACTTGTTTTTTGTCTCACATTATTTGACTAAAACAATTGGATCACCCCATGCAGTCAGCTTCATGAAGTATTTGTTAATTTGTATGCTACTTTGCTTATTTTTTAACTAAAAACAAAGAATTGTTAACTTGTTAGTCCTCTGGACAGACTTAGCCCTTTACCTCTAAGTCTGTCCAGTCCCATCATTTCAAAATAAAATTGAAAGCTCCATCACATTGCTTATTCAGATTTGTTTACGTTTCCTCCCCATAGCTGTTTGATGGGACAAATCGCTTTGAGATTAAATTAATTCAATTAAATTAAATTTTATTTATCTAGCGTAATCTCAAGGCACTTTCCAAAGTCAAATTCAGTCAGATTATACACATTTGGTCAGATTATACAGATTGGTAAAAAAAAATGCCCTGTCTATGGGAACCCAGTTGATTGCATCAAGTCTTGACAAGCAGCATTCACTCCTCCTGAAGAAGCATAGAGCCACAGGGAGAGTCATCTGCACTGTCCATGGCTTTGCAGCAATCCCTCATACTGAGCAAGCATGAAGCGACAGCAGAAAGAAAAACTCCCCATTAACGGGAAGGAAAACCTCCAGCAGAACCAGGCTCAGAAAAGTGGAGTAGAGTAGAACTCAGTAGAGTGAGAAAAATATGCCCTGATGTCCTCCAGTAGCCTAAGCCTATAGCAGGTAAAACTATAGAGGTAGCTCAGGGTAACACGAGCCACTCCAACTATAAGCTTTGTCAAAAAGGAAAGTTTTAAGATTAGTCTTAAAAGTAGACACGGTGTCTACTCCAGTTTTGGTTCGACAGGAACCAAAACTGGAGCCTGGTAACTAAAGGATCTGCCTCCAATTCCACTTTAAGAGACTTGAAGTGCACAAAATGCTCTATTAGGAACACACGGGATAATCAGAGCTCTGATATATCAGAAAGAGTTCAATTTTCCCAGAAACACCTTTTTACACTTTTGTGAATCACTAAATAAAGTTGCCTCTCCTCCATCTTTTCTTTGCTGTCTGCCCTCACAAAGAAAATTTGTGTAACCATGTTTATGTTAAAAACATATCAATATTATGGTCAGTAACAAAGTCATTGATTAAAAATGATTTTCCTGTCAGATCTAAAGTTTAATAAAGCAATGTTATATGACAAGGCAGTCTTTGCAAGTGGTTGTAACTGATAATTTATGTCTTCTGTTTTTTATCCTTTTAGCTTTGCTCTTTCTACCATGTACCATCAGAGATATTTTACAGCCATCTCCCATCAAGGGTCCAAGCTTATGCTGGAGGTAATCATGTCTGATAAAGTTACTACTTGAGCCCAGTGTACATCACAGTGATCTGAAGGTCCAGAGCACAGTCATGATCATCATGCTTTCATATGTGTAGGAGATAAGTTAGGAGGTCGGTTATCTGTGTTGACAAGATTTCAGCAGTAAACCAATCTTGAAAACCTTTTTCATATAGTTGGTGAAATCCAGGAAGGTGACATCTGGGCTGAGTGGAGAGAGAGGGAAGGTGGGTGTAGTGTGGGCTGGGGGCTGGGTGGAGAGAGGTTTTGGTTTCCTTGCTGGGGTTACTTGGTGTTCTTTTTGACCTGTTGAGAACTGGGGTGAGTGAGTCTGGGGTGAGTGAATCCTCCTGCGTGAAGTCACTTTCTGCGTCAGTCTTTAGCTTGGCTGTTGCAGGCTGCACAGGGCTTATCATCTGTTTTTGAACTTGTTGTACCTTGTTTGTGAACCATGTCCGATCAGCTGTGTCAGAGAAAAACATGTTGGAAATAAAACATTTTGCACCTGGTCTATTTACAGAGAAGCCATCTTTGTGGAAGAGATGTCTTTTCTCCCAGAAAATAATAAAATTGTTAAGAAATTCCACAGGTCGTGTAATGCATGCCTTTCCAGAAATTTGTTAAGGAGAAAAAGTCTTGAAAAAAATCTCATCTCCCCAATAAATGGCCACAACAGGACCGCTGAGAACCCCTTTGATATTTAAACCTTCAACTATATTTAGCAGACGAATGTAATCATCCTTCAAAACACTGTACAAAAAGTGGGATTTTCCCAGGTTAGAATGGTCACAAATACCCTAAACATGAGGCAGTTTTCTGCCGTATTCCGCACCTGATGTTTGTGTTCGGCTGTTGCGACCGCAGCTGGCGAGAGGTGTTAATGAGGTGTTAATGACCTGACTTTACCATATGAATTGCAGCTGAGGCCGACCACGCAGCAACTGTTGCAGCTATTGGATCATGCAAATGACATAACCAATCTTTAAGCACATGTGATTGATTGAGGGGTTAACGATTCTACTTTTGATAAGAACATGTATGTGTGTGTTCATATGATATAACCCATGTCATCTTGTATGCTAAAATAATTCAAGGATATGAAATCTAAAGGAACACAAAATCTGAGGAATACAATTTAATAACTTTATTTTTAGAAAAAGCAAACTTAAAACATAAAAAATGCATGCAAAAACACGTGTGTTCTGGTTAAAAGGAGGAAAAGCAGAGGCTGTTCACTCAACAATGACAAAAAAACATAGGAAACGATAAATGTACAAGCTACATCTTGGAGCAGCTAATGCGTTTGCAAGTGTATCTTAGCATCAGAAAGATCAATGATGATCAGATAATGGAATATAACATTTGTTGAACAGAGGAAATGCAGCAGCCGACTGTTCCCAATTATTTCCTGTAGCCACAAACAATGCAATGACTTGAAATGCTTATCAACTTCTGGACCATGTGGGGGGTGATTTACTGTCTGAACATGCTCCAGTGTCCAGGCACCTGTGATGTAGCAAGCTGTACTTTGGATTAGCCTCAAGCTTCTTCTGTAGCATGCTGCAGAGGTCTGGCTGCAGAAACTAGGGGATTAAACAATCCAACCTGACACCCCCTGCCTTCACAGAAGATGATCTTGCAGTCATCTTCCTCATCTGACACAAGATCATTGGTAACCCCTTTTCAGAATGCCACCTCCTCTGCTTCCAGTACACCCTACCCCGCCTCTTGCAGCTGGCAACACAAACAAAACAGACAATAATATTCAGTGAGAAGAAAAGGAGGAAGGAAAAGGAGCCTGTATGCTTCCTGTAACAGCGCCTTTAGCATAGCAGCCTTGCCGGCACTATAAGGAATGTCACAAAAAATTGTTTGACATGACATACGTTAGAACCCACCTCACAGAAATTAATGGACAAAAGAGAACATGCACTTGTAAGTAGCACAATTTACGCTTTCAAATATTCAGAACCAGAATTTTTTGTCATCATTGTGCAAGACAGCACAATGAAATTTAAAGAATAGCAACTCAAAGGGAGTGGAAATAAATAAATAAATAAATAATATATAAGTATATCTAAAACAAAATAGTAGAAACAGAAACAACTGGGAAGTTAAAGAAAATAAATAAATGATGATCAGGGTTTGGATAAAATTGTGTTGTTCAGGGCAACAACAGCTCTTTGGTAGAAACAGTTTTTTAGTCTGTTAGTTTTTGACTTTATTGCCCTCAAACGCCTCCCTGAGGGCAGGAGTTTGAAGAGGTGATGGCCAGGGAGGTAGAGGTCCCTGCTGAACAGAACTATGATGTGGGAGATGGGAGACAGAGAGCTGCTGGCCATTAAACTCGCCTTGGAGGAGTGACATCACTCCTCCAAGGATCCTCGAAGGGTCCGAGCTTCCTCTCTGTCACAGTGCAGGTGGAGAAAACACAGTGAGATGCCATGGCTAAACACCGATTCCATAGAGCATTGATAGAAGGACACCAAGAGATCAGTTCTCAGGTTGTTCTTCTTAAGGATCTTCAGGAGTCTCGGCTGTACCTTCTTCAGCACTGAGGTAGAGCTGACTTTCTAGGTCCGGTCGTTGCTGATGTAGGTGCCCAGGAACCTGAAATGTGGCACCATCTCCACCCTGTCCCCGTTTATCATGATGGACTGAAATGTTACATGACTTGTTGGTCATCCATGTAGATCAGAGGCCTTTGGCCATCTCCACTTTTGCTGTCTACAGCAAATAAGATCTGATAGTCTAACAGTTTAGTGGCAATGTTTTCAATCAAATGAACCAATGAAATTGTCAGCTGTGATTTGATGAAATACAATTTATATACACATTGTCAGGACTCAGCGGTCTGACAGCTGGAGTACACCAGAGTGTTAACTTTGTGTGGTACGCCTCAGTTGGCCACTGTCTCCTGACAGATCTCTTGTTCCCAGCGTAATCATTGTTTCCTGTCTCTCTCAGGTTGCCTCACGTTTGGATCTCAAGCTCTCTCTCATGCTATGAAGTCCCAAGTCAAACCTCCTAGCTCTCATCGCTCTGGATCCTGTTCCAAGCGCTCTCCCGTGCTCTGACGTCCTCAGTTAAGCCTCCTGTGGTTCTCTTCGGTCTGTATCCCGTTCCAGGCGCTCCCTCGTGCTCAAGTCCCACTCCGAGGCTCCCTTGGTGTTAGCAAGCTGGACTGAGGACCTCACCAGATCTCCCTGGTTCCTCCAGCTGTACACGGACCAGTACTCCCGTCGGCACTGCTCGGACCCCGCTTGAGCTCCATTTGCCCGCCCATAGGCCGCTCAGTCACTTGATACCATCATTGGGAGTCACTTGCCGAGTCCGTCTGTCTGCTCACTCCCCCTAGGCTTGGTTCCTATGCTCCGTGGTAAGCTCCCCCCTTAGTCACACATCTCCCACTCTCTGTACACTGTCTAACCCACCACCTCTCTTCCCCAGATTGAGCGAGTCCCGGTAACGTGTCTCTCACTGGCGCTGCTTCGTCGTGGTTTAGCCACACTCCGTGTACGACTGTGTGTTTGAATAAACGCCTTAAAACTGCTCTCTGTCTCCCGAGTGTAATCTGCATGTGGGCCAAATACGTCAAAAACATGACAGAAGAACACTCTGGCCAACCTGAGCCAGCAGACACACTCTGGAGGACGCTCTCCGTCCACCAGGAGCAGCTTCAGGGTCTCGAGTTGCCAATGCAGACAACGCAGAGTCAGCTGCAAGGGCTAACCGGCCAAATTAGTCAGTTGTCAAACACACTGCGCTCCGCGCTTCAGACCTCCGCGTCACCTAGCCCGGCTCCCGAGCCCACACCAACTTAGCCACCCCCACCTGTCCCAGAGACCTTCTCTCTTAGCCCTGAGAGGTATTCTGGGGACAGTGGGAACTGTAGAGGATTTTTATTTCAATGCTCTTTAATTTTTAACTGGTCTCCGCAGACATACGCCCAAGATGAAGATGAAGATTTTGTTTATCCTGTGCCTGTTATCATGGAGAGTTTTAAGATGGGCCAATTGCCGGTAGTTTGGCTGTACTTGTAATGAATTCCTGCAGGAATTTAAAATGGTATTTTCAGCCGAAACCAATCCAGTACAGCAGTCCCGGCGCCTTTTAGCTCTCAGGCAGCATGGCAGACGCGTGCGTCCCTGAGTTTGAATTCAACACACTACCAGCCACCACGGGTTGGGAACCAGGCGCTCTCAAATCTGTGTTTTTCCTAGCCTTAGACAAACCCCTCAAGGATGAATTAGCCTGCCTTGGGGAACCTGCTTCCCTGAACGATTTGATCGCGCTGGCCATTGGATTAGACAATCAGTGGAGGAGTAGGAGTAGGGGTCAGATGGAGAGACCGTCCCTCCTTCGGCCCCCTTCCCCTCCTCCTGAGCGAGCACCTCTCCGACCCGTTGCTGCACCTCTTTCTCCCCCATAACCCATGCAGGTGGGCCAGGTTCATCTCTCTCCAGAGGAGAGGCAGCAACGTATAGGTGCCAATTTATGCATCTCCAGAGCACTACATTAATGTTTGCCCGGAATGGCCAAAAAGACTGGGTCCGTCGACTATAGCGGGGACGCCTGGCGGACCATGCTAAGTTTTCGTTCCCCACGTCTCCGTATCTCCTCTTCTCTGTCTACGAGCAATAATTCTGACGGCCCGTGACAACTTTAATCTTTCCTCCCTGGTTGATCCGGGGTGCGACATTTATTTGATCGACCAATCCTTCCTTCTCCAGGCCAAGATTGAAACCAACCCGTTGTCCACTCCCCTCCAGGTTTCCGCCCTGGACAGTGGCAGTCTTCCCCGAATCACTCACCGTACCAAACCCCTGGAGGTCGTCATTTCTGGAAACCATAGAGAATTGACCTCGATTTACATTTTTCCTGGTAAACACACACCGCTGGTCCTGGGTTATCCCTGGTTACAGCAACACAACCCACATATCAACTGGGCTGACCGACGGGCCGAGTCCTGGTCTCCAAGCTGCCTCTCTCCTTGTATGCAATCCACCATTCCAACCTGCCCTACTTGTGTACAGCCCTCCACTGGTACTGTTTGGTTCCCGAACAGTACCATGACTTACGGCTTGTTTTTAGTAAAGCCCGGGCCGAGTCGTTACCCCCTTACCACCCATATGATTGTGCGATCAATCTCCTGCCGGGCGCCCCGCTGCCTACCAGTCGCCTTTATAATATCTCCCGGGCCAAACGACAGGCCATAGAAAAATATATAAAGGAGTCTCTAGCTTCTGGTTCAATCCGTCCTTCCTCCTCTCCACTAGGAGCTGGCTTCTTTTTTGTGGGGAAGAAGGATGGCTCCCTCCCCCTGTGTATAGACTATTGTGGGTAAAACTCGACCACAGTAAAGAACAAATATCCCCTACCACTTCTTTCCTCCGCACTCGAACTGGTTCAGTCCGCCACTGTTTTCACCAAACTAGACTTACGCAATGCTTACCACCTAGTTTGGATCCGCTGGGGGATGAGTGGAAGACGGCATTCAAGACACCGTTAGGCCACTTCGAATACCTGGTCATGCCCTTCGGCCTGTGCAACGCTCCAGCTGTCTTCCACGCCCTGGTTAATGATGTCCTCCAAGACTACGTGTACCTCTTTGTACTCTCAAAACCTCACCCAAACACCAACACCATGTGCGGCTGGTTCTCCAATGGCTCCTGGAGAACCATTTGTTCATAAAAGCAGAAAAATGCGAGTTCCACAAGCCTTCCTCAGCCTCATCCTGGAGGGGGGAAGGTCCGATCTGACCCCGAAAAGATCAAGTTGGTCCTCGACTGGCCAGTATCAGAGACGCGGAAGCAACATCAACGCTTCCTAGGCTTCGCCAACTTTTACCGTCGCTTCATCAGGGGATATAGTCAGATCGCCGCTCTCACATCACCGAAGATCCCCTTCGTCCGATGCCAGCTCTGCGTTTAATTAACTAAAAAAGAAATTCTCCCAAGCACCCATCCTCATTCACCCTGATCCACCTAAACAGTTCACCATAGAGATCGACGCCTCAGACACTGGGGTGGGTGCGGTCCTTTCCCAGCACTCGATCAGTGATCAAATGCTCAATCCCTGCGCCTTCTTCCCCCGACGACTAACCCCTGCTGAACGGAACTATGATGTGGGAGACAGAGAGCTGCTGGCCATTAAACTCGTCTCGAAGGAGTGGCATCACTGGTTCGAAGGGTCCGAGCAGCCCGTGGTCATTTGGACAGACCACAAGAACCTTGCCTACCTCCAAACTGCTAAACCTCTAAACCCCAGGCAAGCCCGCTGGTCCCTCTTCTTCTCACGCTTCAATCTGTCCATATCCTACCGCCCAGGCTCCAAGAACCAAAAACCAGATGCTCTGTCTCATCTATACGCACCCCAGGATTCTGATAAGGAACCCGCTCCTATCCTGTCCCCTACCTGCACCTTCAGTGCCCTCCGCTGGGAGATAGAGGACCTAATCATTCAAGCTCAGCGCTCTGACCCGACCCTGGTAATGGTTCCCCAGACCGAACCTACGTTCCCCTCTCCATTCACCCCTGTGTAATTAAATGGGCCCATTCAGTTAAGTTCTCAACCCATCCTGATATCAACCGGACCCTCGCCTTCATCTCTTGATGCTTCTAGTGGCCATCAATGCCCAAGGACATCCGGGAGTATGTCCTCTCCTTCCCTGTCTGTGCCCAAAACAAGACATCTAAAAAAAAACCCGCGGGCCTTCTACAGCCGCTACCCATTCCTAAAGGCCCTTGGTCCCACATCGCTCTGGATTTCATCACCGGCCTCCCATCGTCTCAGGGCATGATGACCATCCTCACGGTCATGGATCGGTTGTCCAAAGCCTGTCACCTTATTGCCCTCCGAAAGCTCCCGTCTGCCCTCCAGATGGCCCAGCTCATGGTGAAGCATGCTTTTTTTGCCTCACGGCGTCCCACAGGACATTCTGTCTGACCGTGGTCCCCAATTTATCTCTTGGGTGTGGAAGGAGTTTGCCTCAGCCCTTGGGGCCAGGTATACTCTTTCCTTCGAGTACCACCTGCAGACCAACGGTCAGACAGAACGGCTGAACTGGCAGCTGGACTCCACCCTCCGCTGCTTATCATCCACCAACCCAGCAGACTGGAGTAAAGTCCTCCCATGGATCGAGTATGCCCATATTTGCCAAACCTTCACCTTCACCGGTTTCTCCCCCTTTGAAGTCTCCCTGGGCTATCAACCTCCAGTTTTCCCCGCAGATGAAAGACAGATTGCCGTCCCATCCGTCGAACATCATATCCGCCACTGCCAGTCTTTCTGGTCCCAGACCACCCAGGCCCTCCACTGAACTGCTGAGTTCCCCTCCACATCTTCCTCGGGGTCACCGAGTGGTGATCGTTGAGGGGATGGTGGTGTCAGGACTCAGCAGGCAGCACCGTGCAGTTTACTGCCGGCCCTGCCTTCTCTGCTCTTCTCCGTAGGTGACTGCAGTTCGTTCGGCGGCACTGTGCGGGAGCATTTAAGCAGCAGTCTGACAGCTGGAGGATGCCAGAGTATTAACCTTGTATGGTACGCCTCAGTTGGCCACTGTCTCCTGACAGATCTGTCCTTATTTCCTGTCTCTCTCAGGTTGCCTCATGCTTTGGATCCTGATCCAAGCGCTCTCTCGTGCTCTGATGTCCTCAGTCAAGCATCCTGGTTCTCTACGGTCTGGATCCCATTCCAGGTGCTCCCTCGTGCTCAAGTCCTACTCCGAGGCTCCCTTGGTGTTACCATCAGCCACTAAGTCACTAGCTACCATCATTGGGAGTCACTCGCTGAATTTGTCTCTCTGCTGGCTTGGTTCCTGTGCTCTGTGGTAAGCTCCCCCCTTACTCACACATCTCCAGCTCTCTGTACACAGTCTAACCCACCACCTCTTGTCCTCAGATTGAGCGAGTCCCGGTAACGTGTCTCTCACTAGTACTGCTTCGTCGTGGTTTATCCACACTCCTTGTACGACTGCGTGTTTTAATAAACGCCTTAAAACTGCTCTCTCTCCCAAGTGTGATCTGCATGTGGGCCAAATACATCAAAAACATGACACACATATGTTGACATTGAATAGAAAACGTTTTTGCATCTTTTTACTTTACTGTTTCTGCTTTTTACTTTGTGAACCTGGGTTACCCACCTTCTCCTTGCTTGAATGAAAATCTGTTTAAATCTAGATCAGCCAGAGTTCTTACCCACTTCCTTCTTGACTAGACCCGGGCAGAATTCCTTAAGGGCTGTTGCCTTCTCCGCATTATGAGGCAGGCTTTACCGGAATTTCCGACACACGAGTTCATGTGTCTTGCATGCAGCTGGAAAACATATTGCGCATTATAAATACAGAGTAATGCCACAGCATATGCATCGAAATATATATGGATGGTTGACAAATAACAATTTTGACACATACTGATAAAAAGTTCTATTTTACAAGAAATAAATTTTAATTCTGTTTCTATGACAATATACTGTATAGTATAGTATATATTACATAATATTTAAGGTGTGATGATTTATACCAAGAATGTTTACCTAAACATCAAAAATATCACATGGAGCAACTGTTTGGCATATGCTTCCCCTCACAAATAGGACAATATTTTCCAAATAACCTATGCATATTTCATAGTTTTCCAATGCATATCAAATTATTCTATGTTTATAAAAGCCACATGAAGTGTTGATGTCTATGCATAATGTCAATACAAGTTCAAACCAAATATGTTGTGTAACAGATACAAATCAGATTCAGGACCACGTGGAAGTGGCTCAAATGTTTTGAGCATCCACATTTTGTTTTTGTTAACAATCTAGTTAACAATAGTTTCATCACAATTACATTCTGCTGTCTTTCGCTGATAAATCTATCTATCTATCTATCTCTATCTCTCTCTCTCTCTCTCTATATATATATATATATATATATATATATATATATATATATATATATATATATATATATATAAAAAGAGAGAGAGAGAGAGAGAGAGAGAGAGAGAGATTTCAACATTCACCTTAGAAATCTTTAGACCTTTAGTGATGATCAACTCTAAAATATGTCCCTGTTTGTGCGTTGACTGTTTAACCTGCTGGGTTAAACCAAAGTTTCTAAGTGTGTCACACAGTTCTTTTGCACTTCTGTCTTCAGGGTTGTCAATGTGAAAGTTGAAGTCTCCCACAATAATTAAACAGTCATAATCAACACATATGACAGATAGGAGGTCACTAAGATCATTCAAAAAGTTTGATGTGGACTTAGGAGGCCTGTAAACATTCAGAAACATAGTTTGTACCGAGCTCTTTACCTAGAGAGCCAAATGTTCAAGAGAGTTGAATTTTCCCAAAAACACCTTTTTACATTAAGTGAATCATTAAACAATGTTGCCACTACTCCACATTTCCTTTGCTGTCTGCTCTCACAAAGAAAATTGTACTTTGGAGGAGTGGACTCCAACAAAATATGTGCTTCATTAAATTCATGTAACCATGTTTCTGTTAAAAACATTACATCAATATTATTGTCAATAATGAAGTCATTAATTAAAAGGGATTTTCCTGACAGAGATCTAATGTTTAATAAACCCAGTTTATATGACTTAGTAATTGATGTTTCTGTGGCAGGTTGCATCTGACAGTTTATGACTTTTAAGTACGATTGATTATTCCTGTTTTTTATCCTTTTGCTTTTCTTATTTCTGCCACGTATCATCACAGATATTCCATAATCTCCGACAAAAGGCCCAAACTGATGCTAGAAACTGTCTGATAAACTTGCTGCTAAGGCCTGGTGTGCAGATACATTAGTTTCTAAGTATGTCTTTAGCTCTTCTGTTACAAATGCAATAAATGCATTGTCATTAAGCAGGGATGTATTAAGCCTCCATTGATTGGTTACTGGTCTATGCCCAATGCCCCATTTTAATAAGATAGGTACATGATCGAAACAGTAATGGGTAATATTTCTGTGTCTACTATTCTATGTAGTTCTGACTTAGTAGTAAAGAAATAGTCAATCCTAGAATGGGATGTATGTCTGTTTGAGTAGAAGGTGAAGCCTTTAGTTATCTACTAGTCCTGTCTCTATAGTCTGGCATTTAGGAATCCTATTCATTCTAGAGAGTGGGGCTTTTGGAGTAGGTAATCGGACCAACAGCTGTGACAGAATGCAGCTGAAATCCCCACACAGCAACAGTAGCCCAGTACTGTGCTTTAGTATTACCTTAAACATTGATTTAATAATTTCAGGTAAGTCTGTATTAGGAGTATGCATGTTTACAAATGTAAATGTAAATGGGGGGGGGGGGGGCAGAATTTCAACAACTGTAACAAAGATGTCTAGTTTCAGCAAGATCAATACAGGCAAATAATGCTGCGAAACAATAATAGTAACAAGTGATTTTGAAGTTTACTTGTTATGACACGTAAACTTCAAAATATACTACTCAGGCTCCTGCAAACTTTAAAAAGGAAAGAAGGTCTAACATAACACAGCATATTTGCTCATATTGTTCTACTCTGTTGTTTTATTTTCATAACACTTGTAAAGAGAGCTGTATGAGAATTAGAAGTAGTAATGGAAGTAGTTATTATTATTGCCTCATTATGAGAGGTCAGTAACCTTTTTCGGCTGTCTTTGTTAATGCAAATGTTTTCTGGACATATTCCATGGCCTTTTTGGGGTTGAGGAACTCCTTTTCTTCATTCTGATATGTAAATCCTAAAAACATAATACAAATCAATACGACTCACCTTGAACCAAAAAATAAAACAATTAAATGTGGTCTATTAAATATAAGGTCTCTCCCTCCAAAGACTATGGTAGTTAATTAATTCATTTCTGATAATCAGATTGATTATTCACCTGTCCCCTGGACCCTCTCCCAACATCCCTGGTAAAATCCCATATCACTGCCCTAAGTCCCCTGATCACTGCTGTTATAAATAGTTCCTTTCAATCTGGTCATGTTCCCCCTGTCTTAAAAAATGCCATTATCACACCATTGCTTAAAAAACCCACTCTTGATTCAGTCCTATCCAACTGTAGGCCCATCTCAAATCTCCCTTTCATATCAAAAGTACTTGAGAAAGCAGTTGCCACTCACCTTCAGGCCCACCTCAAACATAATAACCTCTTTGAAAAATTCCAGTCAGGTTTCCGCTCTGCCCACAGCACAGAGACAGCCCTAGTCAGAGTCACAAATGACCTGCTCATATCATCCGATGCTGGCTCTTCATCCCTCCTCATCCTTCTTGACCTTTCTGCTGCATTTGATACTGTTGACCATGGCATTCTCTTAAACCGGCTCCACCTCACTACTGGACTAAATGACAGTGCTCTCAGTTGGTTCAGATCATATCTCACATACCGGACAGAATACATCTCCCTAGGCCACTCCAAATCACATCCACACACATCCTCTTCATCCTTTACCTCACTCCCCTTGGCCAAATCATCAGCTGCCACAATATTTCATTCCACTGCTATGCTGATGACATACAGCTCTATGTTAATGTCACAGCTGACACCCCACCCTCACAGTCACCCCCATCAAAACTCACCACCTGTCTGGAGGAGATAAAGGTATGGATGGAGCAAAACTTTCTTCAGTTAAATAGCTCAAAAACCGAAGCCATCCTGGTTGGAACTCCTCGTCAAACCAAATCATTATCCATAACCAGCATCACCTTTTCTGGTACTAACATCCCGCTTTCATCAACAGTTAGAAACCTTGGTGTAAAAATGGACTCCCAACTCACTTTTGAAGCCCATATAAATCACCTATGCAAGACCTCTTTCTATCACCTCCGAAATATTTCCAAACTTCGTCCCATTCTCTCCCTCCAAGACGCAGAAAAGCTGGCTCATGCCTTTGTCTCCTCCAGACTGTACTATTGCAATGCACTTCTAATTAGGATCCAAGAAAAAGTCTGCAGAGGCTTCAGTACATTCAAAACTCTGCAGCTAGGATCCTGATAAGAGTACGGAAACATGAGCACATTACCCCCATCCTCCATTTACTACACTGGCTTCCCATCTCCACCAGGATTGAGTACAAGGTTTCCCTCCTCACACATCAATGCATCCATGGACATGCCCCCGCCTACCTCAAAGAACTTATCAACCCACAGAAGAAAACCCGGTCCCTTCGCTCCACTCACTCAAACCTCCTCCACATTCCCAGAACCAGACTCAGGACAATGGCAGATAGGGCATTTTGTGCTGCTGCCCCGCATCTGTGGAATGCCCTCCCTGACACATTGAGAGCACCTCAATCCACTGAGTGTTTTAAAAAAGGCCTTAAAATTTCTTTTTAGCAAAGCTTTTGGTCCCCTTTAGATGTTTTATTTATTTTTTCTCTCTCTTATCTAACAAAGCTTTTTTTATGCTTTTTTTTCTTTTTTACCTGTAGCACTTGGAGATCTTTTGATGGAAAGTGCAGTATAAATTAAATGTATTATTATTATTATTATTGATTTATTTGGTCTCACAGAAACCTGGCTACAGATGGCCTTAGTGTAGCCTTTAAAACTATCCTAGATTGAATTGGTTTAGCTGAAAATGTGCATAACCCGACGCACTCTTGCCTTCATACTTTGGACGTTATGCTAACATATGGCATCGATTGTGAAGAATTAACAGTATTTCCTCACAACCCTGTCCTATCTGACCATTGTTGATAACCTTTGAGTTCAATTTAACTGAGTTCTCCACCCACAAAAAGTTTCATTATAGTAGATCTTTATCCGATAATGCTGTTTCAAACTTTAAAGAGGCTGCCCCCCCTGTAATATCCTCCACTTCAAGGAAATGCCCTAAGGCAGTAGCAATGTTGTTTCTTCCCATTCACAAATAGACGCTTTTGTTGACGGTGTCTGTAATCCAGGCAAAAAGTTTTGAAAAACAAACTTGTAATTCGAAATATGGGAAGAGCTCTGGTTTACTCTTCAGCAGGTTAGCTTTCCTCTTAAGAATAAATAATACTGCCATTTTACAAAATCAAGTTCTGTCCTATCAGGTTATAGGAGCCGCCTACTGGGGCCAGATTGGGCAAGAAGTAGCAGGGTTTTTTTGTCGTTGAAACCAAAGAGTTGGTAAGTGTGCCAACATTAGCTTGGCAGCTCATTCATTTCCATGTGGTAGCTTAGCCTAGCCGATTCCATCTATATTGCATGGAGTGGTTAGCTTTGGATATTAAAGCCTGTTTCTTTAAATATCTTTAATGTAAAGGAATTTGCTCCTCCCTGGGCTGCCACCTTACCGTGGTGGAGGGGGTTTAAGTGTCCCAATGACCCTAGGAGCTATGCTGTCAGTGTCATGGTGCAGCCTTGCCTGCTGCACCATGGACATTTCATGGCACTTTCCACCTTCCATACAGCTCCTGATTCCATGCTCCAGTAATCACACACACCTGTCAGCCTTAATCAAACCCGGACTCTGTACACCTGTCTATCCACCTACTTAAGGACTGCTCAGTCACCCTGCCTTTGCTGGTTCGTTGTCATTCTCTCTTGGATTTCTCTCAGCCTTCATCCTGCAAGCAACCTCTCTGCTGTCGGTCAGTTCTCCAGTTACCCCAGCGTTCTAGCGCTCCTAGTAACCTCTCTGCTGTCTGCCAGCTCCTGACTTCATCATTCATCCGCTCAGTCCGGTAAAAGACTTTGGTTTCATCTCATCCACTACTCATCTCTGTTCAATAAACCTTTTACACGAAGTTCTGTGTGTGGCTGTTTTCGGGTTCTACAAACCAGAACATGACAGCACGAACCAGCCAAGTAAACCCGAGACCCGCACAAAGCTTCGCTGCAGGAGCTGGCAAAATGGATCCTGCCCTGTCCCTGGACCGCAGCGCAGCGGAGCACATTCTCCAGGATATGATTGCCACGCTCAGTCCACCTTCGAGGCGGGTGGGTGCAGTGGCTTAGGTGCGGAACCTGCTGAAGAGTAAACCGGAGCTCTTCCCATATTTTGAATTCTCGGGGTGTACGAAGAGCTCGACTGGAATCAATGGGCTGCAGTTCCCCAGCTCTTCAGCAGGCCACTTCCACCCAGACCTCTGCCCTCCAGCCCGTCCATCTCTACAGCTGTTTTTGGCGCTGCTGATTCGGCCTCCTCCATGTCAGCGGTCCCTGCTGCACCTGTCATTGCAGCTGCTGCTGAGTCCGCCGCTGTTCCAGCCACGGATCCAGCCTCTGCCGCTCTCGCAGTTTAGGCTCCTGCCGCTGCTGTCTCTGTCGCAGCTCCCGCTGCCTCATCGCCATGTGGCCCCTCCTGGAGCAGACGTCGGGTCCGCCGGCACAGGACCTCCCCCGAAGCCCAGCCAAACGCTGCTGCTGCAGCCGCACCAGCTGAAGCTGACGTCACCTCTCTTCCCCTGGTGAGTCAGTCCGACAGCGTTGCGGCTGCCCCAGCAAGCCAGAGCAGAAGCCATCTTGTTCCTCGTCATTTTTGTCACCACCTCCACGACACTCAGCTGGCTCCCTGGGTGAAGTCTTCCACCGCTGCTCGGAGGTCCACGTCTCGTCCAGCCAAAGCGCCCCAGATCTATGAGACCCAGCTGTAGGACTTATTTTACGGGGATAGGGATGACCTGCTTCCCTATTGGGCCACACCAACATCAGAGGCTGAGGTTTCCATAACCCCACCACTAGCTTTATCAGAAAGCCCTGTCCCTGTTCAGCCCGCAGCAAAAGACTTTTCCTGCTCAGCCCGCAGCAAAAGACTCTTTTCCTCCTCAGACTGCGTGCCCACCGTCCAGTGCCTCCTTCCGCCCTCCCTGGGTGGGTAATTTTTAGTTTCTTGTTAAAGACTCTACCCTCCATCCAGTACCTCCCTCTGCCCACCCTGGGTGGGTCGTTTTTTTGTTGGATTCTTTTTGGGCCGTCTGGAAGTCTATATAGACTCACCTCAGTTTGTCCATAGTCACCGGTTCATCTTCAGTCTCCTGAACATCATGCCTGTCCTGTTCCTGCTTGTCTCCTGGTCCTGTTCCCATCTGCTCCAGTCTGTTCCCATCTGCCGGTTCCTGTACCCCTGCAACCTTCGTCTGGTAAAATGACTCTGGCTTTCATCGTCCACTCCCTGCTGCTTCAATAAACTCTGGAAACCAGCTCTGTGTGTGTGTGTGTGTGCTGTGTTCTGGGTTCATCCAAGACAAATCATGACAGAACGAACTGGTCAAAGGATGAACCCTGTCACAAACAGAGCTTGGTGCAGGAGCTGGCAGGACTCTGCATTCGCTCCGCTTCAGCCCAAGATCTCCGTGGGTGCCTTCGCTTCTGGTTCGTCTCGCCGGGTCCATAGTCCACGATGCCCCACCTTTGGTTTGTTTCGCCTGGGTCTCTGGTCTGCGACACCTCGCTTCTTGTTCGTCTCACCTGGGTCGCTGTGCTGCGACGCCTCGCCTCTGGTTCGTCTCGCCTGGGTTGCTGTGCTGCGACGCCTCGCCTCTGGTTCGTCTCGCCTGGGTCGCTGTGCTGCGACGCCTCGCCTCTGGTTCGTCTCGCCTGGGTCGCTGTGCTGCGACGCCTCGCCTCTGGTTCGTCTTGCCGGGGCCGCTGCTGCAACGCCCGCCTCTGGTTCGTCTGGTTCCGGCGCTCTCAAAAAGGTTCTGGCGCTCTCAAGGGTTCTGTGCTTACAGAGGGTCCTACGCTCATTGGTTCCGACGCCTTCCCCGCGTCCACTTGGTTCCTGCGCCGACAAGGGATCCTGCGCTCCCGAGGTTACTGCGCCCGAGAGGTACCTGCGCCTGAAAGGTTCCAGCGTTTTGTTTTGTTTTTGCCCGCCATCTGGATACCTCCCTTTAGCCGCCCAGGCAAGGTGGTTATTGGTCGTCTGGAAGCCGACCTTGAGGACGGGGTAATGTCATGATGCAGCCTGAAGGTTGCACTCTGAACATTTTCTGGCTCCTTCGCCAGTGCAACCCTGATCAGGAACACCTGTCAGGCTGCAATCACCATGGACTCATTCCACCTGCTCTCGCCACTATATAGACTTATCTCAGTTTATCCATAGTCACCGGTACGTCTTCAGTCTCCTGATCATCATACCTGTCCTGTTCCAGCTCGTCTCCTGGTCCTGTTCACGTCTGCTCCGGTCTGTTCCCGTCTGCTCCGATCTGTTCCCGTCTGAGAGTTCCTGTACCCCTGCAACCTCCGTCTGGTAAAATGACTCTGGCTTCCATCGTCATCTCCCTGCTGCTTCAATAAACTCTGGAAACCAGCTCTGTGTTTGTGTACTGTGTTCATCCAAGACAAATCATGACAGAAATGGGTGGCAGAAGAGGGCGGGGACCTTGGCGTTCCGATCCTCAGTTGCAGAAGCTGGCTCTTGGGACGTGAAATGTAACTTCTCTGGTGGGGAAGGAGCCTGAGCTGGTGCATGAGGTTGAGAGATTCCCACTAGAGATAGTCGGACTCACCTCGACACATGGTTCTGGGTCTGGAAGCAGTCTTCTTGAGAGGGGTTGGACATTCTTCCACTCTTGAGTTGCTCCTGGTGAGAGGCGCTAAGCTGGAGTGGGCATACTTGTTGCCCCTCATCTCGGTGCATGTATGTTGGGGTTCACCCCAGTGAACGAGAGGGTGGCTCCCACCGCATACATGTGGGGGGACGGGTTCTGACTGTTTACTCACCCTTTTTGGCCGTAGTTCAATGATCGACTTTGTTGTTGTTTCATCTGACCTGCGGCCGCAAGTCTTGGACACTCGGATGAAGAGAGGGGCGAAGCTCTCCACCGACCATTACCTGGGGCTGAGCTGGCTCTGATGGTGGGGGAGGAAGCCGGTCAGACCTGGTAGGCCCAAACATATTGTGAGGATTTGCTGGAAACGTCTGGCAGAGTCCCCCGTGAGACGGAGGTTTAACTCCCACCTCCGGGAGAGCTTTGAACACATCCCGAGGGAGGCGGGGGACATTGAGTCAGAGTGGACCATGTTCCACGCCTCTATTGTTCAGGCGGCTAGTTGGAGCTGTGGCCGCAAGGTTGTCACTGCATGTCGCAGCGGCAATCCTCGAACACACTGGTGGACACCAGCAGTGAGGGAAGCTGTCAAGCTATTGGGCTTTATTGGGCTGTGGTACTCCGGAAGCAGCTGATATGTACCGGCAGTCCAAGAGGCAGGTGGCTCGGCTGGTCGCTGAGGCAAAAATTTGGCGGGGGAAGAGGGGGAAGGCCGCGGAGAAAGACTTCCGTACGGCTTCAAAGCAATTCTGGTCCACTATCCGGCGTCTCAGGAGGGGGAAGCAGTGCAGTACCAACACTGTTTATAGTGGGGGTGGTGTACTGCTGACCTCGACTCGGAACTTTGCGTGTCGGTGAGCAGAATACTTTGAAGACCTTCTTAATCCCACCAACATGTCTGCCATCCATTGAGGAAGCAGAGCCTGAGGACTCCGGGTCAGGTTCTCCCATCTCTGGTGCTGAGGTTGCCAAGATGGCTACAAAGCTCCTCGGTGGCAAGGCCCCAGGGGTGGATGAGATTCGCCCTGAGTACCTTAAGGCTCTGGATGTTGTGGGGCTGTGTTGGTTAATGCGGCTCTGCAGCATTGCGTGGACATCGGGGGCAGTTCCCCTGGATTGGCAGACTGGGGTGGTGGTCCCCCTAATTAAAAACGAGGACCGGATGGTGTTCCAACTACGGAGGAATCACAATCTATTTCCGAGGTTCTGGAAAGGAGGGTCCATCCGATAGTCAAATCTCGGATTTAGGAAGAGCAGTGTGGTTTTCGTCCTAGCCGTGGAACACTGGATCAGCTCTACACCCTCAGCAGTATCCTGGAGGTTGGCATAGTTTGCCCAACCAGTCTACATGTGCTTTGTGGATCTGGAGAAGGCATTTGACCGTGTCCTTCGGGGGGTCCTGTGGGGGGTACTCCAGGAGTAGGGCGTACTGGGCCGTTTAATAAGGGCTGTTAGGTCTCTGTATGACCAGTGTCAGAGCCTGGTCCGCACTGCCGGCAGTAAGTCGGACTCGTTTCCGATGAGAGTTGGACTCCGCCAAGGTTGCCCTTTGTCACTGATTCTGTTCATAACTTTTATAGACAGAAGTTCTAGGCGCAGCCATGGTGGTGAGGGGATCCGTTTTGGTGGCCTTAGGATTGCATCTCTGCTATTCGCAGATGATGTGTTTCTATTGGCTTCATCGGTGCGTGATCTACAGCTCACACTGGAGCAATTCGCAGCCGAGTGCGAAGCAACCGGGATGAGGATCAGTGCCTCCAAATCCGAGACCATGGTCTTGAGCCGGAAAAGCGTAGAGTGCCTTCTCCGGGTTGGGGAGGATGTGCTGCCCTAGTTTAAGTATCTTGGGGTCTTGTTCACGAAAAAGGGGAAGATGGAGCGGGAGATTAATTGGTGTGAAGCAGGTGCTGTACCGGTCCGTTGTGGTGAAGAGAGAGCTGGGCCAAAAGGCAAAGCTCTCGATTTACTAGTCGATCTACGTTCCTACCCTCATCTATGGTCATGAGCTTTGGGTCATGACCGAAAGAACGAAGTTCCCAGATACAAGCGGCCAAAATGAGTTTTTTTCGTAGGGTGTCTGGGCTCTCCCTTAGAGATAGGGTGAAGAGCTCAGTCATCGGGGGAGGAGTAGAGCCACCGTTTCTCCACGTCGAGAGGAGTCAGTTGAGGTGGCTCGGGCATCTGGTTAGGATGGTGAGGTGTTCCAGGCATGTCCCACCGGGAGGAGACCAAGGGGAAGACCTAGGACATGCTGGAGTGACTATGTTTCTCGGTTGGCCTGGGAAACCCTTGGGATTCCCCTGAAGGAGCTGGCCCAAGTGGCTGGGGAGAGGGACGTCTGGGCCTCCCTACTGAAGCTGCTATCCCCGTGACCCGACCCCAGATAAGCGGAAGAGGATGGGTGGATGGATGGATGGAATCTGAATGTGAGCCAGTAGCCAATGAATTGTTGCTAAAACTGGAGAAATATGTTCTCGTTTTGTGGTACCAGTTAAAAGAAGAGCAGGAGCGTTTTGGACCAGCTGCAGTCAAGCCACTGGAGTTTTGTTAAGCCCAGAGTAAAGTTCAGTGCAGAATCTAACCAAGTAGCAGTCAATATAAGAGACTGTGACTTTAAGGACCTGGGTCAACAAAATTAACTTTGTTGATATTCACAATTTCTGTAATGCCTTTGAGAAGTTTAATTTTAGAGCAAGTATTTTCCTTTTTATTGTCATAAAAGTCTGACTGTCTTCTGCCTAAAAAATGAAGGCTAAACACTGGTTTCTTATGAATGACTTCAAAGGGCCAAGAATGGAGCTTCGAGGCACTCTGCATGAGTGGTACTGTTTAATAAAATAAAATAAAATAAAAAAGTAGTTCTCCATTCTGCTGCAAGCTCCTCGGTCTTGTTGGGGAGAGATCTTACGTTGTCATAGGAAACGTAAGATCCTGCCGCAACAAGACAGAGGAGCTCGCAGCACTAACCCATTTCCAGAGGAGGTATAGGGACGCTATTATCATGTGCTTCACGGAGACCTGGTTAGATGGATTTGTCCCAGACTCAGTGGTCTCCTTGGGCGGCTTTAACCTTATCCGTACGGACAGAACTGTGGCGGAGAGTGGAAAAAAGAGAGGAGGGGGTTGGCGGTGTTTGTGAGTGAGAGATGGTGCAGCACGGCTCATGTTCACGTGAAGGAGCAGATATGCTGCTCGGATGTGGATGTTACTTGCCGTGAGCGTTAGACCCTATTATCTACCGTGAGAGTTTGGTCACGTGATCGTGCTGTGTGTTTACATCCCTCCATCCACGGACGTCACTGCTGCGTGCAAGCGGATTCACTGCGTGGTGACCAGGCTGCAGACACAGCGCCCCTGCGCTCTCCTGCTCATCACAAGAGATTTCAATTGAGTCTCCCTTTGTTCCACCCTCCCAATGCTCACCCAGTACGTCACCTGTGCAACAAGGGACAATAAAACTCTGGACTCTTTTGTGCTAATGTTAAGGATGCTTACAACTCTGCCCCCCTCCCCCCACTCGGACGTTCAGATCACAGATGGATGATGAAGATGGAGGAGCAGCTGGCGCAGAACAACATAAGAGATGTGTGGAGAGGTCTCAAGAACATCTCCGGCTTTGGGCAGAGGACCAGCAGGGCTGCAGACGGTGACACCAAGTTTGCAGATGAGTTAAACAGGTTCTTCACCCAGTTTGAGTCCCCTTACACTGGCCCCCTCCCTGCCAACAACCCTCCACATGTCTCCAACCACCAGCACCCCAGAGACATACCCTCCCCCCACCGCAACTCTCACCAACCCTCGACCCATCCACATCTTCGGTCCTGCCTTCCTCCCCCCTCACACCAATGCAGGTGAGAGGGCCTCAGGACCGGACGACATCCCCCCCAAAGCTGCTGAGGACCTTTTCTGGTGAGCTCTGTGAGGTCCTCAGCTACATCTACAACCTAAGCCTCAGCCTGGGGGTGGTTCCCACCCTGTGGAAGACATCCTGTGTGACCTCCGGTTCCCAAAACATCGCACACCAGGGAACCGGCCAACATCAGACCAGTCACTCTGACCTCCCACCTGATGAAGACCATGGAGCGCCTCATCCTTGCTCACCTACGCACTATGGTGAGCCCCACGCTGGACCCGCTGCAGTTAGAGGATGCCATCATCTACCTGTTGCAGCGGGCACTTGCCCACCTGGAGACCACCAGAAGCAGTGTGAGAGCCATGTTCTTTGATTTCTCCAGCACTTTCAACACTATCAGACCGGTGCTGCTGTGGGGGAAGCTGGAGGATGCTGGAGTGGATAAACATCTTGCTGACTGGACCATCAACTACCTCACTGACCGCCCTCAGCACGTACGGCTGCACGGGTGTCAGTCAGAGGTGGCAATCTGCAGCACTGGGGCCCCCAATTGATTACTGCAACGGTGTTTTCACAGGTCTGCCTAAAAAGTGGATCAGACAGCTGCAGCTGATCCAGAATGCTGCTGCCCGCGTCCTCACTAAGACTAAGAAAGTAGAGCACATAACCCCAGTTCTAAAGTCCTTACACTGGCTCCCTGTATCTCAGAGAATAGACTTTAAAATACTTCTGTTAGTCTATAAATCCCTAAATGGCTTAGCACCTAAATACATTACAGACTTGTTATCAGTGTATCAACCCTCCAGACCACTCAGGTCTTCTGGCTCCAGCCTACTCTGCATACCTAGAACCAGAACCAAACATGGAGAAGCAGCATTTAGTTCCTATGCTCCGCTTATCTGGAACAAACTTCCAGAAAACTGTAAAAGTGCGGAAAGCCTGAGTTCTTTTAAATCAAGATTAAAAACACACTGTTTAAAATTGCATTTGACTGTTCTAGTTAAACAGTTTTACTGTTTTTAATGTTCTTTTTTGTTACTACATTTTATCCCTACTTGCTTTTATTAAATTTTCTATCTACATTTTATTATTTTGCTATAACTTAATCATGTAAAGCACTTTGTATTGTCTTGTACTGAATTGTGCTATATAAATAAATTTGCCTTGCCTTGCCTTAGGAGGCTGAGGTCCTTTGGAGTGAGCAGGCCCCCGCTAAAACTTTTTATGACTCTGTGGTGGCCTTAACCCTCCTCTATGCTGTCATCTGCTGGGCCCCTGGCAGCACAAAGCGGGACAGAAAAAGGCTGAATAAGCTGGTGAGGAAGGCTACTTCTGTCCTGGCCTGCACTCTGGACTCGGTGGAGGAAGTGGCTGAGAGGAGGGTATTGTCCAAGCTCACATCCATCATGGAAAACACCTTTCACCCCCTGCACCAGACTGTAGAGGAGCTAGGCAGCTCCTTCAGTGACAGACTTAGACACCCTGTCTGTAAAAAGGAGTGCTACCTCAGGTCATTGATCCCTGCTGCTACCAGACTTTACAATGCTGCACTATAACTGTAATAACTAATGTGCAATAACTAGTGTGCAATTATGTTTAATACCCTGTGCAATACCCTGTGCAATAATCCTCTTAAATAATCCTGTTAAATAAGTGACTTCCGCTGTATAGTTATCTCACTACTTCACTGTTGTTCTTACCTGGTACCACTTTAATGTACAACGTCAATCCATTTGTATATAAGTCACCTGAATGTACATAAGTCATCCTAAATTTCAGCTTTATTTCCTTTGTATTTTTATTTTATTTTTTATTTTTTGATACACTGTATCAAAAAATCCCCGAAAATAAACATAATCTCACTGTTAGCTTTCCAGAAAAGTGGAGGGGTCTGCTAATAAACAATTGTGCCAAAGTCTACACTATGTTAAAAACTAACTACTTTTAGAGCCCAGGCCACAACAGTGACTACCATGTTGTATGGCGCACACATACAATGTGATGAAACAATATTAAAAGTTATTTGCTTATATAGTTTGTGAAACTTACCTTTATGGCAGATTAAAGGGCTGTTGCTTGACTTCCTATGAAAAAATGAAGCAAACAAAAAGGTTACTTGTTGAATTTACTGGGGACTCACTGGGATTATTGGTGTTTTAGGTTTAAAAATAACCAAGTCTTACCAGAATTTTCAGGTTATTTTGTCATCTTTCTCTTGCAATGAAACTGGGTAGAGTTGCCGTGTCCAAGAAGAGCTTCAGGGAACTTAAAGCGAAGACGAAAGCTACCATGTGTTCTCATTGAACAACACAGGAACAACAAGGCTTACTGTCAGCCCTCTTCTTCCTCCTGCTTCTTCTCTTCTTATGGAGTTGGCAAAAAACACTTAGGGCACACATTATTGCCACCAACCGGCATAGAGTGTGGTTCAGTATAAAATGTGCTGTATTTCCAAATCTTAATCTTGTTATTGATTTGTCCTCCTTTCTGTCCCTTCTTCCAGTTCTTATTTCTCCTACTATTTTTTTTTATTCTATTCTTTTCCCTCCCACATTTCTGCAATCTTTCTTCTAATTTTGTTTTCTGATACGTTTTGCTTCAGATTTAGTATTAACTGTAAAGCCAACATGATTTTCCCATCTTATTTCCTTCTATGTGTGCTGTTCCCCATAAAAGTACTATTGTTAAACCTATCTTTTGTAAACTGAATAAAGCATTTAATACTTCTGATAAAATGTCTGATCTAATGTCTGAATGATTATATCTTAAATTCAATAGAACATAGATTGAATCTGAACAAATTGATTTTTACACATACTTTTTCAGTATTCTGTATAAGTTAACAATTTCTCTTGTCCAATCAACTTTATTTCAGACAAAAAAATTAACCATATTAAAAACAGACAAACAGAACAACAACAATAAGACTCACAAAAAGAGAATATTCATCCATTGCCTTATAAACTGAGGCACCAGCATTTCCAGAGACTAGAAAAGAACCTAACTGAGCTTTGTACAGGGTTGGTCAGAATATCAATGATGCTACAGAAATTTTTAGCCTACACATACATCTGTATATCAGGTTTTGAAGCACAGCAACACAAGTTGTTACACTGATATTTACAAACATTGGACATGCACTACTCCATCGCGACACTTTAAGCAGCATCCTGTGGAATGTTTTAACTTTGATTATTTTTTTAGTACACATTTATGAAGGTATAACATGCTTTTAATATGCAACATATTTGCTTTGAGGCCGTGTCTGTTTGTCAGAAGAATAGAATGTGAATAGATTAAGGTTAAATGAGCTGTTTACGAGCAAACGTATCAGGAGAGAGTTTCAAGGCCAGTCCTAGGCAGTGGGAAAAAACAGAAACTCCGGTTCACATGCAGCAGGAGGAAACAACAAGAGAGTAAGATGGCAATAAAATGTGTGCGTCATTCATTGTGTGACCTTGTGTAATCTATGTTCTAACTTTAATAAAAATAAGCCTTAGCGGGAGAGAAAGTCAGAGTTGCCGCCCGCAGAGGCTGGCTGGTGCATCTCTCCCTTTGCAAAGGTGAAATGGAATTCTGCGTCCTTTGGCTGAGTTATTATTTTAAAGTCCTGCACACGAATGAATGGACCTGGGAAAGCAGACACCTTCAACATTTGGGGGCTCGGTCCGGGATTCGGGGTGACAAGCTGAATTGGTCATCATCAGACTGGGTCAAACGGAGACGGGACACAGTGGCCACAACAAAACAAGGTAAGCAGAACCTTTTTATCAAATCTGCATTTTCGGCTTAGAAATATAGGCTAAATTATGTGTGGTTCAGAAATGTATTGAGAATTTTGAAAAAAAGAGAGAAAAGGATTGAGAACGAGACCAGGCAAAAATAGTTCTGACATTAAATAACAGAACTAAGAATAGAGTAAGTCCTGTGAGTTCAGAAATCTAAAGGGATTCTTGAGCGTGGCGGCTCACTGCGGTTCTCAATGGGGAACCGTATTTTTGCTGGGTTAGAGGCCCGAGAACTTGAGAAATCTCGAATTCTACATAAAAGGTTGAGCGAGATGAGGCAATACATATTGAATGGATGTGGAGATAACAGAGTGACTCTGTGAAGCTCTAATTACAGACGTAATAAAGTTCTGATATAACAGAACTAAGAACAGAGCAGAAACATAAATTGTGCGGATAACACAAAGAGAAATAAAGTTCTTTGAGTTAAATCTTTTTTTTTTTTTTTTTAAGAAACCGTGACCTGACGTAGAAACAGGGAGACCGGTTTACAAGCCGCGCCCCTGGACACACGCACACCCAGCGAAGACCGGACAGGGAATAAAAGTAAAGATTAAATAAAATGAGCTGTTAGCTGAACACACAATCAGCTATTACAGACTATTTTAGCAAAAAACAGTTTGAATGTTGAGTGCTTGACTGGGGGAGAACGCCAAAATGCGAGCGATCCCCATTTGCTGCGGGGTTTTCATGAGACATAATATTGAACAGCAGGACCCACTCTGATAAAATTAAACATTTAGCGAGATGGGTAAAAGAATACAATTCAGGTTTAAGAGGTGACTTAACAAACAGAAAATAGCTAAAATTCCAGGAAGCTATCATTAATAAATCAGGAAATCTAAAGGGGAATCACAGAGCAACACTTTGGGAGTTTTTTAGAAACACGGCGGTTAGACAAGGAGGTTTCGTATATTAAAAAAAAGAGAGACGTCTCACAGAAGACTACGCGCAAGCTGTCTGTCTGATATTGTTGTCTTCGTCATGTCTTGTACAACATATTGAGTCTGTGGAAATTAGATAATTTTGTTTGAGTGAGTGGGGGAGAGACTGCTTGGATCCACGGAGATTGATGTCTGTGCGCAAATGGGTTTTTGTGTGTCAGTCTGTGTGTGTAGATTTGTGCGTATGACAGAGCTGAGAATAGCAACTGGAGCGTAAGAGATTTACGGTGCATTTGATCAGGATATTTGTGAAAATAAATAGGACCGTGCAGCATAGATATCAATGGGAGGACAGATCAATGTATTTGTGGCTTTTTTTGGCACGTTCTGAGTGCAACCAACAGTTGGTCGGGGCAGTTGCATTGAAAAAAATAAAATAAAAAAGGAACGGAACGGAAATTAAGAAGCGCAGGCGTTTCGCGGGGGAAACATTTTAGCAACGGACCAGAAAGATGCTTCTCTCGGCTAGAGGGGGAAAATGACTAAAGATAACGTGAAACGTAATGAGATAAAAGATGACAGGCGAGTGGCGAGATGTTGAACCTTGTTTCTGCGGAGGCGAGGCGTCGGACAGCCGGTAAATTGAACGGTTACGGCGATGCCTGGCAATTTCGCCAGCTAAAACTCCCCGTGGAGTGACAGAGGCGCGTTGGCCAATAAGCATGATATTTCGGCAAAATATATTTCGGCAATCTAAACTTTTCAAACATGATCTGTGAAAAATACTGTTAAAAGGAAAGAAATGTGTGTGTGTTTTTGTTCGTCTTTTGTATGTGTTATTGGTGTGAAAGCTCTGTTCGTCTATGGAAAATAATCCAGATTAAAATTCTAGAAACCACGGTTTCAAGAAGTGTTTATTTGCGCTGAATGACTGCAGCATTCAAAACAAATGCACTTTGGAGACTTCCATTAAACAGAAAAGGTTTAACTAAACGGTTGTAAGAGAAAAAGACTTAGGTTTAATAATATAAAAGTTTATCCAGCCCAAATTAAATTTAAACAGGTAGATATTAACATGACTTAAATAAATACATCTCAGGCTTGTTACAAATGATTGAAATTGGGGATAAAGGTTTTTGTTTTTGTGTTATTTGTGTGCCTAATTATGGAGTACAGTTAACCAGAGCCATGGGGAAAGTATTCAGTTACACTATTAATGCACAAAGCTTTTATTTGACAGCTGTAAAAATAATAGAGTAGGGTCTTTTTATATTGTAATGTTATAACTTTATTAATTTGGCAAACAGCATATGGGGAGATTATTTGGGAGAAGTGGAACTGGAATGGATATGTGTAAGGGAGACTTTTACACTGAGCTGAGGCTAACCTCAGAGGGACAGTTTAACCTAAAACAGGACAATAGATATGATAAACAAAACTGGCCATGATGTAAACATTTGAATGTTTATGGCGAGGACGTGTTGGGCGGAGAGTTAACGGTTCCTGGTGACACCCCCAGGAACAACACATTATTAGAAACACCCACCAACCATGCGCGTCATCTGTTACTACACCAACAGCCCCAACATCGCTGAAAACAGCCGAGGATTGGTCACTGATAGTTGATATGTCCCCCCTGCTGCTCAGTGAGCAGCCCTTCCCTCTATGGGCAGACCTTCTGTCTCTGCATTTGACAAACTAAGGGACCGCTCAGGAATATGTGTTTGAGAAAGAGAGTAAATAATTAATGAACAATAAAACTTATATCTGTGTTTAGGAGTTAAAAATATTTCAGCATGAAATATTTATTTATTCACACATTTGTTTATACATTGTGTAAACGTCAGGGCGTAATAATTTGTAATTTAGCTCATTATTGGCTATAGTTTCTCATTTTATGGCACCAGAATGTTGTCATTCCAATTCTGAAAAGTGCCTGAAAAGAAAAATATTTTTTGTATAAGCATAATGTTGTTTATTGCAAAAGTTCATATTAAAATTCCCAAATGAGTTTTTATACTTTCAGAAATAAAAAGATAGAATACAAGATTAATTGAAATTAAAATTTAATAGTTTGAAAGCCCTAGTTTGAATATAATACACTAGACTTAAATCTGGTTGATCTAAGGAAAGCAGGAATTAGCTCACAAAGAACTTGTGCTAATTGTAGGTCTAGGAATCACCAGTTAGCAGAACCAAAAGTTTAAAGTTAAAATGGAACCTAAAGATGTTTGGTAAAAGTACAACCCGGTTGATTAGATAGATTTTATCAGCCCTAGGTCTAGTCATGCATCAGTTTTACAGTTATCCTAAGATGAGTTGCTGATGTTTAGGAATTTATGAAGAATGTTACTGGTTTAAATCGTCTTACTACAGAAGTTTAACTTTGCAGAGCGACAGAAATCAACTGGAACAAAAAGGATTTGGGAAAATTAAAGGGCAGATCCCAAAGTATTTCTTTAATGTAAACACGTTCTCTAAATTAGATAATTTGACTAAAGGCACACATGATTGTGTGCCCTCTTCTGCTGCAAATTATATTGAAAATGATGCTTGAACGTTTCACATGCCAGATGTAACTTTGTTTTCTTTACTAATTTCTTACTTGAAAGGCTGGTGCATCTCTCCCTTTGCAAAGGTGAAATGGAATTCTGGCTGAGTTATTATTTTAAAGTCCTGCACATGAATTAACGAACCCAGGGAAGCAGATAGCTTCAACAATCCTCATGCCATCATAGTATGAAGTTTGTGCATACTACTTTTTCTGTAATGCCCCCACAAGTGGGCAGTATACATTTGAGTACAATATGTTTTAAAAAGTCCTGTTTTGACCGATACTGAGCACACAGAGAACTTATGAGAGAACTTATGAATAAGCATATTAGCTTGTGCATATTGCATGCAAAGCTGCCTGTAAATGTCTCTATCATCAGACAGGTCAGCAGTTATGCAATGTCCCAAGTATTTCACATCATCACATACTCTGAGAATGCTGTCCGACAGAGTGAAGTCAGGAAAAAATGAGGTTTGTAGATATTTCAAAAGTCCTCTATTGTGCAGTTTAGGAAACAATTATTCAATTATTTACATAATAAAATGCTTTTGAGGTATCAAAAAAAAGACAAAAAATGGTGGTATTATGCCCGTTGTCGGAGTCCAAGATCTTCTTGAGAGCAAAAATGCACATATCTGTGCCAAGTTTTGGTTTGACACCATACTACTTGTAAGACGTCACACTACACTAAATTCTATTTAATACAGCCCTCTCTAAGACCTTTGATACAATACTGACAAGAGCTATGGGTCAATAGTTATCTTTGCTGTTTATTTTGCCAGCCTTTTCTTTTACAATGGGCACTAAAATCACAGACAATATGGAATTTGGTAAAATACTATATATTAAAAACCCAGTAAAACAAATGGGAAAGAAAAAGGTTTTCTGCTTGCAATTTTTTCTGCAAAGTGCTCAGCAGATATCTTATCTGCTCCACATGCCTTATAAATATCCAGATTCATGACAATATCACTGACTTCCTGTGTAGAAATAGTCACATCTTTATGTGTGTCTATGTTGTCCATTACAAATGAATTACTTTTAACACAACTAAACATTTCATAATAATGTTTCTGCCATACCCGAGTAATTTCATCTGGTTCATTTGCACAACCAATATTAATTGTCAAAGATGGTTTTACAGTGTTCCCTCTTTTAGTTTCTTTCCAAAAATTAGTAGGACCATCCTGTTGTAATTTCCTTGCAAGTGACTCAGATTTCAAAGTATTTTCACTCCTCTTTATAAATCATAGAGCATGTTTAAAATTAGTATTTGCACATTTCTTATAGCCAAATACAGCCATGTTTAGGTTTGCCTGTTTCAGCCCACAGTTTAAAAGCCCTTCTGGCCTCGGCATGAAGCTCTTCTGCATATTCACTCCACCCTGGCTTGGCTTTGAACTTTTTAGTTTTATACAAAGACCTACTTGAAATAAGAAGGGATTCTATAGTTTTCTCATACAGTGAGTACAGCTCTGCACCATGTTGCTCTTTTTTACAACTTATGTCAGAACAAATAACTGTGCTTTTTGGCAACTCAATATTACAATTATAATATTGTAAGCCTAAATCCAGTAAAGATTAAAATCCTGCTCAGTCAGACTGTCCCAATTTATTTTCCCTTCTTCTATGTCAGTATTCACGGGGAAATTGCCCATATTTATAGACAAAGTAAAAGTATTGGAACAGAACTGCTTTAAGTGATAAGCAAATACAGATCTATAGTCTCACACATTGGCATTCATATCACCTACAATGAAAAAATAAGTGGATGGATTGTCCTGGATATATGACACAATACAAGCCAGCCTATTAAGATTTTCATCTTTATTATGGGGGCTTTCATAAGGTGTATATATAATCAGTGTCTTACTGTATATTTGTTTACATTGCAACTGTCTACTGTTAAATCACTGCTGCACTTTATCCGGAAATCAATTGGAATTCATCCTGTAAATTACTGCAATTTATTACTGCATTTTAATCCTGTACTGTAAATTGACAGCAACGTATCCTGTAGAGTTACTGCAATTTTTCTGAGCTGTATGAAAAAGAAATTTCGTTCTGTATGCACTCTGTGCATACAAAATGACAATAAAGAAAGTCTAAGTATAATGAACTTTTTGTTGCCACAACTGAGCTCAATCCCTATAGCCCAATCAACATCCATTCTGATCACTTTAATTAGCTGATCAAATCATTTATGCCACAAAACTGCAACGCAGGCAGAATTTCTGCCTCGCACTAACTTAGTGCTAGGCACTCGCCTGCCCCATAGAAGTCTTTATGCAGGAAGTTGAGTCTTTCTAAGTCCTGCTTAGATAGAAAAGTGTCTTCGGCGCTCAGTACATCATACGTTTCCAAAAGTTTATCCACCACAAGACAACGTGATTTCTCCACTTCAGTATGTCTTACGCACAGCCCACACACATTGTATGACACAATATTAATGTTGATTTTTTTTAGGAGCAATTTGTTACCTGCTAGTGCACAGCTGCTCTCCTGAAGCACCAGGTGTAATCACAGGTACAGGGCACTGCATCTCAGCCTCGTTCCCTAATCCAAGTACCATGCTATCAGTGTTGGCTCTGGGTGTTTGCCTGGCTCAAAATAACGGCGGACAAGTCCCCGCTTGCCAAGGTTGTGGGTTGTACATTTCATACACTTCATTACACTACCTGAGATTAACCACATCTGTTGCGACGGGAATCAATCTTTCGGCATGTGACACGGTTCCTCAGCTTCTCTGATAGGTAAGAGGATAGGGTGCTGGCATCAAGCTCAGTAGAGAACCAAGTGGCTGACACACTAACCAGTTTGGTTCTGATCACTGGGATGTTGTCCTCAGCTCCTGTACCAATTATTCCAATGTTTCTCCGCTGCTAATTTTGGGGGCACACATCCAATCCTCCACCATTGCGCACAGCCGTTGAATTTGTAGGCCTGGAGGCTGGAACAGCACGTTCTCACTCTCCCGTTGGCTCCAATACCAGCGCCGCTGGTGTTTCCGCCTCCGCGGGTGCACCCGCTTGTTATAAGAATTATTATTCTGAATAATAGAATAATTATTGTCTATGATAGACTGTCTTTGTTATGTCTCAAACCAAGGCCACGGTGCAGTATTAGGGGAAACCCGGAAAGTGAGACAAACAGAGACAGGGCAGACTGCAGCGGAACTGTGGGGTGCAATTACTTTCCATCTATGTGATCTCTGCTCTGTTTCTCAATAAAAGTGCTGGAACTGTATCCACACGACCGTCTCCTTCTTCAGTAACTCAGGGAAGTCAGTTATCTGTTCAGAACTCCCATAACAACGCTCCACCCATTTGTTCTGATGGACCGCAAATGCTCTCAACAGCTGCCAGTCAGAGATCCATAGCCACTGTACTCACACCAAGGTTTTCATGCACGCTTGCTTTAGTCTCCATAGCCGCTCTCAGACCTGTGACTTCCCTGCTCAGCCGCTACATTTAAACTGAGCAGAGCCAACGCATCCATGCTGCTGAACCTAACAGGTGGTAGCTCATCCATGTAGTGTGAAACATGGATGAGTTTCATCCATGTACTTTGTGTGTAATTTCATCACTGCAAAAACAGAACTAAAAATAAGTAAAAGTTTCTTTAAATGAGTGTAATTGTCCTTGATTTGAGCAGGTAAATGAGATGATTTGCCAATGAAATGAGATTTTTCCACTTAAAATAGGAACAATTCCTCTCCATCATCTTATTTCAAGTGCAGAATATCTAATTATCTTATTATAGGAGCAAAGATACTCATTCCATTGACAGATAATCTTATCTACTGGCTCAAATCAAGGACGAATAGACTAACTTTAAGAATATTTTACTTGTTTTTAGATCCGTTTTTGCAGTGATCTTTTGGCAAAGTTCTCATTGTGATGATCATAAAGTTTAAAAGTTCATCCTATATTATCATTCTCCCATCTGTGGTTTTATACACAAAAATCTCAGATTTTGTTTGAGAACCACCAGCTCCTCCAGCCTTCACTGCCGCACCCGCCGCCATTTTGCAATCCAATCAATGCTTTTCTATTTCTATTGATCCCAAACTCTAATTAATAATGATTTTTTTTCTAATGAAATCTAATGCCTGCTTTCTGAATAGCTGTACTGTAAACCAAACACTTAAGCAAACTAGTTTTCTAATTGGTGTTCTTATTGAACAACAATTATCTTTTTTCTTTTTCCTTTTCTTCAAATTTTTTATTCCTACTTTTCTTTGCTTTTTTGGAAAATACTTTTTTTTACATGTGCTCTTTTGTTATGATGCATAACCATAGCAGCAGGGTGGTTTACAACAGCGACGAGCTCATTAACATGGCAAAGGCAGAAATAATGTGACAACTGAAGCTAGAAATCCCACGGGAGGTGAAAACAGAGATTTATAGAGCAGAAGGAAACGGAAAGGAGGTGGGTAGGCAGTGCTTGTCAAGTGTCGTCTCTGCAGTTCAGACATTAAACTATTGGCAGTAGGTTTTCGTCTATATTATTTGCAGAGAGAGTTCACCAGTGTTTGGGTGGTTATTTACATTCCATCCTCAACTGTTGCTGACAATGCATGTGATGTCATCAGTTCCATTGTTGCTAAGATGCAGACCCAAGACCTCAATACTTTTGTGGCTATATCTGGTGATTTTAATCACACCTCACTCTGCTACACTGCCAACGTTTACCAGAGAAAACAAGACATTGGATTTGTTATACACAGATGTCAAGGATTCATATGTTTTTAAATCAAGACCTCCTCTGGGTAAATCAGATCACAGCCTTGTTTTTCTCTACTCAGATTATAACCCCTTTGTCAGTAGACTACATGTAACAAAAAGGGTTGTGAGAAAGTGGTCACAGGAAGCTGAAGAAGCCCTACAGGGTTGTTTTGAAACTACTCTCTGCAAGACTATATGAACTTCTGTGTGGACAGCATCATCCCCACCAGAACAGTGATATGCTTTCCTAATAATGAGCCCTGGATCACCAGTGACCTGAAGGAACTGTGAGACAGAGAGGTATTGAGGGGTATACAGAGGCAGCTCAAAATCAAGATCAAAGACAACAAGGAGGTGTATAGGAAGAAGCTAGAGACTAAACTGCAGAGGAACAATATCCGAGATGTGTGGTCAGGGATAAGGAAGATCACAGGCTTCAAGCAGAAAGAGGGTTAGTTAGATGAAAGTCTGGACAGAGCAAATTAGCTGAAAACATTTTTTAACAGGTTCAGATCAGGATTAGGCTCACCATCCTCCCCTCATGCCCCCAGCAAAGCAGACATCCCACCCTCCTTTGACCCACAGCTTTCCTGTCACACCTCAGAGGTTTTATCCACCATCTCGGTCTTGGACTCTCAAGACCGAGATGGTGGATAATCTGGGAACTTATTTTGCTTCCATCTATTTGACTGCTATCTTGCTAATTTCCCTCATATTAGAGCCATTTTCGTAACTTTGCCCTCTACAATTAGCCAAATCCAACCCCAGATTCTCCAGTACCCCTGTTAGTGTATGTGTGAGGCCTTTCCCAGGCGTGTCCTTCACAGCAGTGAAACCCACAAAAGACTCTGCAATAGTGACTTTTTTCTTCTCATCTATATCGATATATCGAAAGACGACTGAGGCCTGCTTTTGCTTTGAAATATCAGGTGTGCAGTCCAGTTCCACTGCAAAGTACACAGAGGCTTTGATCTGGGCAGATATTTTACCCAAAATACATTCTGATATTGAATCTAAAAATTAATTCAAAGTGCACCATGTCAGACATCCAGTGGTTTGTTTGGAGGCAGCCTTTCTAAGATGTTCTGCCAGTGTGACATGATATCGTGCTATGAGCTCAAGGATTTCCAGGAAATTTAAATTTTTAGGATTTCCTTACTGAGAATTTTTCCCCCTTCGTGGCAAGTTTCCCTCTGCAAGGAAAAGTATGCAGTCAATAACTCGAGTCAACACACTTCTCCAGTGTGCTTTTTCAGCTGCAATGGTTCTCTGCAGTTCACTATCAATAGTCTTACCTAGGCATAAGCAAGATGCCATTTTTTCCACATCAAAAAAAATTATGGAGTACCCTTCAATCAAACTCAAAACCACGGCCACATTCCAAAGTGACAGCCGGAAGTCCCGCTTTCCATTTCTGCCAGAAGTCCCGTCTTTCTTAACCAGAAGTACCACCTTCCTTAACCGGATGTCCCACCTTCAACTTTAGCCACATGTCCCGCCTTCAACTTCCGGGAGCCGATGTTCCACCCCGGAAGTCCCACCCTTCAACCCCGCTTAAATTATTATTGTTTTTAATTATTTTGTTATATCAATTATAATTATAGATTTATTATTATTGTTTTTTTTTATTATTTAAATTATTTAATTCATTTATGCAATATCTCGATGGTGAGGAGATGTGTTTGCTTTTTTATTTTTCTAGGGTTTCTTATAACCAAAGGTTATGATGGAATTTTGTTTGACAACCTTTGTTTTATCTATGTGTGTTTACTCTGAATATAAGGCTCAAAGTCTGAAAAATCTGTTTCACACTGCAGTATTTCATGCTGCAGTATTCAGGCACGTTTGTACCTTCATACAGCAAGTCTCCATTCGGCACATTTCTCACTCCATACATCTCAGTCACCACATCGCTCTTGTCAATAACAACGGCAAGATAGGTTTTCTCTTCACTTTTCCCTCTAAGCATTCGGTAAGCTCTTAACTTAAAAAAAAAAAAAAAAAAAAAAAAAAAAAAAGCATTTACAGAGCAGGCCAGCTTCTACGCGGCACAGCTAAAAGCAGAGAAATCCGACAGCCCTCCTCAGGACATCCGACTGAATGTAAGCTTGAGCCGGTCTGTTTGGAGGGAGAAGTTTTTGTTAAACAGTAGCCCCAACTGCACCAACGCGCCTTTTGCAATCGACAAACATGGCCGAGGAAATGCCTTATTCAGACAAGTTTTAAACCCAGCGGGACACATCCTGCCGTCTGTAGAATTCATAGGATGTTTATCGGCCCACACGGAATTAGGTGTTGTATCAAACACCATTTAGGGCGGCGAGACGGGCGGGTTCGTGACATGGCAGGATTGCGCCTTTTTCCAATCGACATTACCGAGGAAATAGCTTATTCAGACAAGTTTTAAACCTAGCAGGACGCATCCTTCCATTTCTTAGAATCAAAAGGGGAGGTTTTACCTCAGTTCCGGGGCTAGGTGTCGCCCGATGAGACATGTGCCAGCATGACGCTGCAAAGACGCGCCTTTTGCAATCAATATAATCACGGAGGTAAAAAAATAAGATCAAAGCTTATCAGGCTAGTTTAATTTATTTATTTATTTTTGCCCGTTGCTTGCAGTAAAATGTGTCTTTTTATTTAATCCCGTTCAATGAAAGCCCTGCAGTAACTTTGAACGCCAACCCTTGTCTTTCTTTCAGGTTTTCCTTGGAAATTAAACAGCTGTTTGCTGATTTCATCAGTCAGAACACCAAAGAAAATAACTCTTATTTCATTTTAAACAGCATTAAAAAATGGTTTAAGTTACTGTTTGTAGGAACGGTCTAACATAGGTAAAACCGCTCCATCTTTGCTATATCAGTATGCTGAGTCTTTTGTCAGATTTTCGACAAAGATTGCGCGGCATTTAGCTCAAAGTCCCTTTTTGACTCTGACCAGTTTCCCCGTATACCTATAGCCTGCAGTGTGGATAAAACTAAATTCCATAATAATAAACAATTGTTTTTTTATTAGCAAAGTGCAGCATTTTTGGGATGCAAAATCTCGTGTATGGTTTATTATGTAAGTTATATTATAAATCAACTAGCTGCTTGGGAGTCAGGGTAGGGAAAAAAAGCCTACTCTGTGTTACCATCACAAACTGAAAACTTAACTGTTCTGGGACTGGAAGTGTGTGCTTCAATCAGAAGAGACCAGTGGCGGCTGGCCCATAGGGGGCGCTCTGGCACTGCCCTCCCTAGATGTGATGGGGAAAAGTCATAATATATATAGATTTTAAAAGTATTATAAACGTCAGTTTTTATTTAATATTATGCGGCTACATGTAATATGAATTATTAAAACACTTCTACAACTAGACGCTACCAATTGCTTCTCATTTAACAGTGCATTTCCACCGACAGAATGTATCATTTCTCTTCTTCTACACTTGTGGGGCTGTGACTCAAGGAGCCCTACAAGTGTAGCGAAATAACCAATCATATAATGTTGCGATGGATTATTAATAAATATTTGGCCAATCAGCATCGCCAAAATGAATGGCTGTAGGGCTACTTGAATAGTAGCCCCAAGCCGTAGCGTAGCAACAGTAATATAGGTGACGTCACGTTACATCGCTAGTGGTCAGTCAGGCAGTGACAGTGACAGTGAGGTAGAGATGGCGGCGACGATGACAGTTCAAGTTGAAGAGCAGCTTCCACAGAATTCCGTGAGATCTTTATTGAGTTACCCTTTCTCGAGAAGGACTATGGTGGAAAAAATCCATGTAAAGGAGCTGGGACCTGACAAGCCCGAAATAAAATTAACGCAGAGAGCCGAGCAAAAATTGAAATCCTACAACCGGACTTTTAGCAGGAGTTGGTTCCAGCGTAAGTCATGGCTGACAGCCTGTGGGACAGCTAATGCCCTTTTCTGTTTTCCCTGCATTCTTTTTAAAAATGACCGGAGTGATTTAACATGGACAGAGTCTGGACAGACAGACTTAAAACACCTCTCCGAACGTATAAAGAAATATGAAAGATCAAGAGTTCATATGGAAAACTGTGTTAAGCTGTCCGTGGTTGGAAAGATTAGCATAGCGGCGCAGCTAGACGATGGACACCGCATTGCGGTAAGAAGGCACAATGAAGAGGTAGATCGAATCCTGCACATTTTATCAAAGCTCATTGAGTGTATTAAGTTTTGTGGTGCTTTTGAACTGGCCATGCGTGGACATGATGAAACTGATTTTTCAGACAATCCCGGAACTTTCAGAGGTCTAGTCGACTTGATGGCATCCATTGATCAGGACTTGAGGGAACATCTTGAAAATGCAACCGTTTTTAAAGGCTCTAGCCATGCTCTCCATAGAGAAAAAATTGACACGGGACATTCCTGATTTTAACACAAGGGTCATTGAGAAATTTGCCACACAGAAAGACAGACGAGCAAAGTTCTTGTACAAATAAGAACCCTTTCACTGTTTTATTTCATTTATTCTCTCTTTCTCCCTCCCTCTCACACACACACACACACACACACACACACACACAGAAAGATAGAGAGAGACACATTTTTTCATGTGTAAGTGTTGTATCTCATACTGTTCATTTAAAAAATAAGACTTAAAATTGCTGTAAATGGTTAACTGTATGTGTAAAATGCTAAATCTGAGAAGGGAATTAAATGTTTATTGTGGAATTGTAGTAATTTTCCGACTTTTAATTTGAATGCATGTGGGTTAGGCAGGGAAATCTATTGGCCAGCCCCACCAAGATTTTTTTTCACCAGCCGCCACTGGAAGAGACTAAGCTTTGGCTTTTTGGAAACAACCACTGCGGCTGGGTTTGATGCCAAACAATGCATTAAAGGTTGTGTCTACCTACTACGTTTCTAAATATAGCCCTCTTTTGCTCAGGATTCCAAAATGTGTATAATCAATAAATCAGTTTTTCTCACCAATTTCTTATTTTGTATCTTAAATGCAGTAACAATGTAAGAAAAGCCCAACAGAACAAAAGCCTGAAATACTTCTATGAAGGAGCAGCTAAAACTATTATTCTTCTGCTAGTTTTCACACTGTTATTTGTAATAGCTCCCCTTTATTTATATATTGTGGTAAACCCATGGTTTCTTATGGAACATAACGGATTTAACTATAGGATGTAAGAATGTATATTTATTTTGTGCTTGGATGAAATCGAAATGATCTTTTCCTCAATTTTAAACCCGGGGGACGGCGGGAGGAGCCGGAATTTCCCATCATGCATTGCTCCTCATGAGCATGCTCAAACCTTTTAAAAAACTGATATAAATCGGTAAACATGGTTTATTTTGATAATACATTAGAAAACCCCTATATGAAAGAGTTATTGCATGTTTTATGGGCTATTTAGCTTTTTTGAATGTTTTTTGTTTAATTCTATCTGAGACCGTCACTCAGACTTGAGTAGCTGGGATATACGTTCTACTTCCCCGATGAAAGACATTTGCTTTGGTTACTTTCCAAAATGCATATAAGGCTTTTGCTTTTTTTTGTTAAGAGGATTATGAAGAGTTTGCCAGCCTCTTTGAGTACAGGGTAGGCATTGTTAAATGAAATTTAGGACAATCTCTTGTTTCTCTGCAATCTGTGGTGGGCTTTTGCTTTGCTGCAGATTAGTGATGGGTCGATGAGGCGTCATGAAGCGTTTCGACACATTGCCAAAGTGTATTGATACTGTGCTGATACTGTGTCACTGAATACTAACACCTGCTGGACCTTAAAAATCCCTACAGGCAACCTGGTTGACAGAGTTAACTGACACTGATTTGATACAGTTAAATCATTGTATGTTGTCTTTTATATTTTCATTTGAATTAAACATATATCTGATTTTTTTTAGATACAGTCAATAAATAATGTGAACGAGGATGCTTGTGGACTGGCTTTTTTATTTCTTTGTTTTTTTTTAATTTTGTTGCCATGTCCTTTCAAACGACGCTCAGAACAAAGACCCACAACGCAACCCGCCCCAACCATAAAGGCGTCTGCCCAACCCCTCCATCAGTGGTGCGCTCTGATCAGCACCTGGCGCTCACAGAGCGAGAATGTGGTACACCATCACACCAGAGTTGCAAAATGGTTAAAAATTAACCATTATTAACCGTTATTTTGTTTACAGTTTAGCTTGGATTTTATTTACTGCGCACTGCGCAGCATAGCATTGCTGTGCGCAAATGCACACGCGTGCAGCTTAGAGGGAACAGAAACAGTTTGGCGCGTCAGTCAGTTCGAAACAGTTCCTGTATCGGTCACGTGACTTTCCCTTGTCGATACGCACATCGACACGGGTTTTGCTCTATGAGCTCGACACATGCGTCGACGCATCGGTGTTGCCGGACCCATCACTACTGCAGATAGAAACCCCAAGAGATTGTCTGCCCTGTGAAAACGGGGCTGCGACTGTTCAATGACAATGTATTGTGGTTGAAACGCGTCATTGTTTCTAGTATACCTTTAAACTTTGTGACTGCTTAGAGCACTTTTAGGCAGTTTAAAAGAAACTTCCAGCTTCAAAATGCCACATTTCAGAAAAAGCTCTGGGTGGTGTATGATAAAGACAAGGCTTTTTCCTGACGGAACACTTCCTTTTGGCTATTAAAAGGTTAACTGAGGAACAAAATTTCGCTCTCCCATGAAACACAGGAGGTTGAATTTGATTCCAGATTCAAAACCCCTTTTTCACTTCTAATAGCAGGGCCGAGTGGTTGTGGTAAATCTTTTTTTTGTTAAAAGTTTTTTGCAAAATTGTAACCATGTTATGGATGTTCCTGTAAATACAGTCTGGATTTACACCTGTTTCCAAAGTATGTATTCTGAATAGCAGAAAATGAATAAAAAGATTAAATTCATCGAAGGAATACGTCATTATTTTGATGACGGAAATGTTTCTTCCTGATCAAAATCATTTGGTTATCTTAGACGATGTAATTTTCCAGGCTTCGGAGCATCCAGAAGTGGTCAAGATTTTCACCCAATACCGGCATCATAAAAATATGAGCATTATTATGCTGACTCAGAATGTGTTTCATCAAGGTAAGTACAGCCGTACCATCAGTTTAAACGTTAATTATATGGTGTTGTTTAAGAACCCCAGAGATAAACTGCAACTGAATATATTAGCCCGTCAAATATTTCCGTTCTTTAAATGTTCTTTATGGAGAGTTTTCAAGACGCCACCAAAGAACCTCATGGGTATTTAATCGTCTATCTGACTCCCACTTGCCCAGATCGTTTCAGACTGAGAACTGTAATGCTCCCAGGTCAGTGGCCGGCTGTGTATATACCGAAATTAAATTAAATGAATTCATCATGTCAGTGCGCATAAGAAGGAATGCTCCCTTATTCAGAGCTCTGTTTCACGACACCCCATAGAAACGTAAAGACATTCTAGCCCACTGCTTACCCGACTTTCTCAAAGCCTTGTGTGAGATAGCTCTGAATATCTTAAAAGGTAACGTTAAAGTGTTTCCTTCTCAACATAAAAAACTGGAAAAGCAGAAAAAGATCATCAGACTGCTGGCTGATAAAAGAACCGGTTTAAAATGCAAGCAGTCGGTTCTGAAAAATCAAACAGGCGGGTTTATTCTTCCCTTGCTGAGCGTCGTGGCCCCTTTATTAAGAGAGGTGCCTCTTAATAGGCGCAAAAGATGTATCTGGTTTCACCGCATCAGTTCAAAAGTTTGACCCCGTCAGAGCCTTCTATCAGACAGATGGCTGAAGAGGATTTGGATTCTAAAATGAGAGAGATTCTGAATGAACCGGGACTGAGTTCTTATGAAAAAATTAAAAAGGTACAGCGCTCTGCTGCAGAGATATCTCACTCTAATGAAGCAGGGTCAGCTGGACGAACCCCAGGTGACTTTAACTATGCAGCGTGACCCTATGCCTGAAAATAATGAGGCTGACTACCTGTTTTACAGACTCTCCTGCAGAATTGGACCAAACCGCTAAAGAGGTTTTAAAAGCTCTACGTAACATAGATCACAAAAACGCTGAATACATACTGAAAAGGTTATCCAAAGTTGGCAGGAGTTGGACCTCGAAAGGCAAATTTGTTTGTCGCGATCGTGTGATGGGGGGCTCACATCTGGTCGATTTGCTTAAAAACCTTCTGCTTCTGTTTAACAGGAAAACACAGACCCAGGAACTTGTAGGTTGGACCCCGTTCATGGCTGCCTTGAAGGAGCTAAACATCCCCGTGTCGTCAGTCAGTAACCCGCAAGCCCGCGACCAATACAGTGGCATGACAGAAACAGGTGTATCGGAGAAGAACGGTGATAAACCTGTCATGAAACGAAAAGGAAAAATTGTGTTGTCCCCTAAATTCCCTCGAATAGACTTTGACGATCCCACCCCTGAGAACGGACGTGCTCGAAACAAGAGTCAAGAACCTTGCATTGTTGAAATTTTCACCTTAAAAGTCTGTATGAAATAAAAACTGGAGAAAAGAATATATAATAAAGATACTTTAATATTTCAAATTATTTGTGCGTACAGTCTTTTTTTAGACAAGTTACAGCTTGTAACAATCTTTAAAAATTTGTAAAGAACAAATTCCATGATTAAATGAGCATGAGGCCCTGTTTTTGATACATTGCTCATATTTTTTCACAAAATCATATACTATGACATTTTTATAAACGTCATCGTCGTAGGTAGCCAATATTTTATGGACCGAAAGCCCACAGGCTTTATGACACAGATAATAAACACAGTGGTGACCGCACATGGCAGACAGAGTGTCTTGAAGTTGACGATTATGATACAATATTTTCGAGGATCTCTCTTTCAAAAATGTCACTATGCTTGATGGATAAAATTCAAAATGAGGACTGAATCCGTAAGAGTCGAAAAAGGTGGCTCGATCATTCTCTTCCAAAGTCAAAGCTAGCCAGTGTTCTCCAGGCAGGTGTGAAGGGTGAGTGTTAACGATGAAAAAAGCGGGTCCTTTGTACGTGCGTTTAAGTAACAGGAGCTGATCAGATGCCCAGACGCCGTAAAATAAGTTCCCCAGCAGATGATGCATCACACTCTCGATCTCGTGGTTATTCATGTTTTAATAAAAATCCACCAGGACCTGCCTTTTTGAGTCGATTTCCAAAATTGAGTCGTAACATGCGTACACAATCAGGGTGGTCGTGTGAGGCAGAGGAACTCTGAATCTCATTTCCAGCCTCAAATTCCCATTACACACCGGTGACAGAGCGTCAGTGTCCTCGCTGGGATTGAGATTAAAGACAAACAGGGAATAACCGTTGTTAAATTCCTCACGAGCGATGCTTAAAGGTATACTATGCAACCGGGGGTTGATTTTCCAGCGAGGCTCCCTCCAGAGGGCGAAAGTAAAAGTGCACTGTCATAAAGATGCTCAGCTGTTCTGGTTTCTCCGTCAAGCCAGGCACGGTTGTTTTGAGCTTAGCAGACAGGCGAACGCAACGAAAAGTCGAAAAAAACGGCAGTACAAACAATGACTAACACACTAACAGTGAAAGTATGAACATCAGGGTTTCCCGCAGCGCTATCTTGGCGAGGCGGCCGCGCGTGCATATAGTGAATGGCAGGGCAAAAACACATGGAGTTCTCGCCGTAAAGCAAGACCGACTCTCGCGGTCTGGAACGAGACTTCTGAGCCTGTGGGTGCGGGCCGAGGGCTCTTGCAATTGCAAGTACGGTATTTCCCCCACAGACCACCAGGGCAGCCGAGAAAACCTTTGTTCGACCTGAAATGACTCATTTAATCATCCAAAACGGTATGGAACACATTAATTAACTGAACAATGTTGCATAGTATGCCTTTAAAGGAAGGTCTTTTAATTGACGACCTGTAGCGGTGAACATGTTGTAATATTCCCTGACTGAAATACCGTTGTTGAATTGAGGTTGAAATGCTTTGGCAGGGACCTGTCTGCCATCTTTGCAGGGTGCTAAATATTCCACATCCATATGCTTAAAGTTGAAAGGGGACATGCTTCTCCTTTCAGTGAATGCCTCGTGGTTGACCATACCTAAAACGACATATTTAGGCATGGTTCCTAAAAACAGATTCTCCTGTGTACATATGGAATTTTCTGGGATAGAATATGTTTTCACATTCAAGCGCGAAAGAGGATACAGGGCTTTTCCTCTCATTAATGCTGAAGCGTGCCCGAGCCGGATAGCTGGGGAGACTGAAACTTTTTTACAAAAATAGAAGCACCTAGAATTTTCAGTCGGAAGTTTGAATCATGAGGTCCTATGAGAGAGAATGCATCGTTGGTCCTGGTTAATTTAATCCTCATGTTGACAGAATTCAAAAGGAGTCTTTGGCAGAAGAAAATATCAGCATGGAGCGGCCCCATCAGGTGCAATTCCCTTGAATTAACTGTGAAAGAGGCTCTGCGGTTAATACCCCAGTTAGGACCATCTGTCATAACGATCGAGTCGATAGCTCCAGCGGTGTCTTTGTAAAAGAGACCTGCGCTAAATTGACTCTTTAAAGTGTCTTCCGAATAATTAAATAATAAGTTTAAGTCATTGCTCTCATTCAAAATACGCCTTTTCTGAGGGGATGTTATGCCTTGTGTGAGGGTATGAAACCTCCGTCAAAGCCACTTGCCACTGACCTTGTAAATTAATAGGCCCGGCTAACTCCACGCGGAAACTAGATATGTTTCTATCCTTAAAAACGTCGATGCTAGCGTTGGACGGTAGCGTCAGATAAAATCCCTGGTCCTCGGCTATGCGATCCATGTTGCATTGTCAGCCCTCCCTGAGAAAAGTGCTTTCTTTTATATATCACGGAGGTCATCTGCGCTCACCCAGCTGTTGAATTTCTCCGGCCAATTTTTCCAGCGTACTAAGGCCTGTCTGACTCCCCGAACGGTGCGCCTGACTAATATTTCACCCACTTGATACATTTTGTTTTTTGACATGTTCACCTTTTGAAGCTGCTCTGCATAAAAAGAACCTCGGACGGGCTCTCCGTCTAAATCTTTCAGCTTGAAGACAGGGGTCGAGTGCTGTAACAGTTCTGTAACTGTGAAGATTTCATCCGTGAAACTCATATTTCTTTTCAAACACTCCGCGTACCTTGGAGATTCTGACATGGTCACCTTGCTTAAACGCCATCTTGAGTTTTGTGCAGCGTTTGGAATTAGTCCCGTACAGATTCTGAAACACCTGAAAAGCGTTACTGGCGGTGACTTCGACAGGGGCCATTTTAATACTTGAATGATAGCTGTGGTTTTGACCTGATCCTGAAGCACATTTACATATCGGAGAGTGTTGTTTGCGGTGAAATATCTCCACATTCTTAATTTTAACGTACGGTTGAACCTCTCAACCACCAATGCTTTTATTTCACTAGGCTTGGAAAAATGTTCAATACCGTTTTTATCCATTAACGCTTTGAATGATTTGTTAAAAAATGTTTTACCGTCGTCAGTTTGAAGTTTCTTTGGAACCTGACTCTCCTTTAAAACGGACTCGAAAGCTTTTACATCGGACGCAGTTTTCCTTTTTAAAACCCTGACGTAGGCTCTTTTGGAAAATACATCGATAACGGTTAATAAATAATTGTAACTGTCATTTTCTTTGGACAAACTCTGCATATCACAAAGATCTGCTGAAACTGTTTCAGAGGCCTGGTGACAAACACTCTCTATTTCTAGGAAATCTTATTCTTGTGGGCTTTTCATATACTGAGAAGGGCGGTATTGGCTGTTGTGAGGGGCGGGTCTAAAAAGCGAGCGCTTTCTTGACCCCCAAAATGTCTTTCGAGTTGCGACAGTCGCGAAACAGCGTTGAAATCCGGTCAAATATCCCGATCATCTTATCACGTCAGACATCAAAGGGGATGGCCAACAATGTCCTGAACATGTCACACAGTGGAAATTTGTTTTATTGTGATAGTGTGATTATGTAAATATGTGTGCATGATTTCTATTTTACTGCATGCTTTTACTGTTGTGTTGTTTTGATCCACTGTGGACTCTGAGAGGACAAATTACCTGATGATGGCCACCTGTGGAGTTGTGGGTGTGCCTGGAAGCAGCCTATCAGCTGTTTCACAGACCTGCCAAGGGAAGCTGGTAGAACACTTAAAAGGTGAAGAACTCACTACAGGAGAAGAAGGGGTAGCAGGCCATAACAGCCAGGTGTGGTGGGAGGAGAGACTAAGTGACCGCCAAGTATAAGCAGACTGATCGGCATGACATGGACCATCTCTACAGCAGGAACAGAGTGCAGTGGAAAACAAAGGTGGATTGGCAGCGGGGCAGAAGTGAAACTCTGCCCGCATCCATGAGTAAACGTTTTCCACTGACATCTGCAGGGTTTTTCCACGTCGGAAGGGTCGCAGCAAAGATCAGTTGGCTCCAAAAACAACGCTTCTGGCCAGCGTGTGTTTGTATTTGCAGGAGTCCAGTGGCGAATGAGAGGCGCTTGGGGCAGACCACAGCAAGGACGCAGTGTGACTGGACCAATCCCGAGACGGCTGCGGGGTGGAACTAAGAACTGACTTTTTTTGTGGACTCTGCTGCTGTGACAATTATCCTGGACTGGAAGCCTCCCGTTTTTTTGTTGTTTTACTGATTTTAGATCATTTAAAGAAAACATTTTATTGTGTTTTTACCTTTTTAAGAGACCGGTTTTAGGAGAATAAAAACCCTCCATTTCAACCTGATCTGTTCTCTGTTCCCTGGCTTCTGACTCACTAGCTTCCTCTAATTGTGAAAGGACCTATTGTAACACTGAGCTATCAACTTAGTTCTTACAAACACACCGCTGTCAGAGGTGTCAGATAGGTCAGGGTATGTGTGTGTTGATTTATGGCATATATGCTATAAAAACCACCAATTCTTACTCCTTTGGGGTAATCTTTTTTTTAGTACGAAGTTGTATGGTTCATACTAGGATGGTTAGTATGAAGTTGTCTAATAGTTGTTGTCTAGTAGTTGAAGGCGTCTAATTTCAGTGGTTAAAAACACGCTGTTTTGTTTACGAGCACCGTTTACGACTGTCACCGAAATTATTTATTTTATAGCATTACTTAAACCTAGATGCAAGAGACTATTGTCTCTTTTGTTTTTTTTTACCTTTTTTGGAAGAGTTGTGTGCTGAAATTATATTAATTTGAAACTGAGATCAGAATGGAGAATTAATGAAAAGAATTCCTGACACAATATCGTATAGCTTTTACTTTATGTCAAATTTTACATAAACTGTTATCACTATAAAATCTGCCATCTAATTATTGAAAGTACTTTTTAAACTAAGCTTTAAATCATTCTGTATAGTTTCATCATGTCATTTATTCAACAACTTCAGCCGACATTCAACTGAAAAGTTCTCTTAGCAGTTACAAATTTTAAAGGTATACTAGAAACAATGACACGCTTCAACCACGATTAATTGTCATTGAACAGCCACGGTCCTGTTTTCAAGGGGCAGATAAACTCTTGGTGTTTCTATCAGCAGCAAAACAAAAGCCCAACACACATTGTAGAAAATTAAGAGATTGCAGGTAACCAAAGCAAATGTCTTTGATCGGGGAAGTGGAACGTATATCCCAGCTACTCAAGTCTGAGTGACGGTCTCAGATAGAATTAAACAAAAAACATTCAAAAGAGCTAAATAACCCATAAAACATGCAATAACTCTTTCATATAGGGGTTTTCTAATGTATTATCAAAATAAACCATGTTTACCGATTTATCTCAGTTTTTTAAAAGGTTTGAGCATGCTCATGAGGAGCAATGCATGATGGAAAATTTCGGCTCCTCCCGCTGTCCCCCGGGTTTAAAATTGAGGAAAAGATCATTTTGATGTCACCCAAGCACAAAATAAATATACATTCTTACATCCTATAGTTAAATGTTTTGTTCCATAAGAAACCATGGGTTTACCACAATATATAAATAAAGGGGAGCTATTAAAAATAACAGTGTGAAAACTAGCAGAAGAATAATAGTTTTAGCTGCTCCTTCATAGAAGTATTTCAGGCTTTTGTTCTGTTTGGCTTTTCTTACATTGTTACTGCATTTAAGATACAAAATAAGAGATTAGTGAGAAAAACTGATTTATTGATTATACACATTTTGTATAATAGCTATGGTTTCTCAAAGCTATTTTGTCTTTCAATGCTGCTACGTCAAGTGCCGACGTCTTGAATGTGATGTTTAAACAACTGTGAGTTGAACTAAGAGTTGCTTTCTCTCATTTTAATCCATTTTTGACTTGTTTATTTTCATTTATTTTTCTGTTGCATGTTTATTTTAGTAGTGAGTAGAGTTTAGTAGTGAGAAGAATTTCCTAGGTTATTGAATTAGAATAATTACTGTGACAGGAATTATTATAATTATTATTCTAGTCCTCCATTTTCCCCGTTTTCGTGAACAAGACCCCAAGATACTTAAACTCCTCCACTTGGGGCAGCACATCCTCCCCAACCCGGAGAAGGCACTCTACCCTTTTTTCCGGCTCAAGACCATGGTGCCCTTTGGAGGCACTGATTCTCATCCCGGCTGCTTCACACTCGGCTGCAAACTGCTCCAGTGTGAGCTGTAGATCACGCCCTAATGAAGCCAAGAGAACCACATCATCTGCGAATAGCAGAGACGCAATCCTAAGGCCACCAAAATGGATCCCCTCAACACCATCAAGTTATGAACAGAATCGGTGACAAAGGGAAACTCTCACCGGAAACGAGTCCGACTTACTGCCGGTTATGTGGACCAGACTCTGACACCGGTCATACGGAGACCTGATAGCCCTTATTAAAGGGCCCAGTACTCCATACTCCTGGAGTATCCCCCACAGGCCCCCCCGAGGGACACGGTCGAATGCCTTCTCCAGATCCACAAAGCACATGTAGACTGGTTGGGCAAACTCCCATGCCCCCTCCAGGATCCTGCTGAAGGTGTAGAGCTGATCCAGTGTTCCATGGCTAGGACAAAAACCACACTACTCTTCCTGAATCCGAGATTAGACTATCTGACGGACCCTCCTTTCCAGAACTTCAGAATAGACCTTAACAGGGAGGCTTAAGAGTGTGATTCCTCTGTAGTTGGAACACACCCTCTGGTCCCCCTTTTTAAATAGGGGGACCACCACCCCAGTTTGCCAATCCAGGGGAACTGCCCACGATGTCCACGCAATGCTGCAGAGCCACATTAACCAACACAGCCCCACAACATCCAGAGCCTTAAGGTACTCAGGGCGAATCTCATCCACCCTCGGGGCCTTGCCACCTAGGAGCTTTTTAACAACCTTGGCAACCTCAGCACCAGAGATGGGAGAACCCGATCCATAGTCCTCAGGCTCTGCTTCCGCAACGGAAGACGTGTTGGTGGGATTAAGGAGGTCTTCGAAGTATTCCGCCTTGACGGCTTCGCTCACCGCTGGTGTCCACCAGCGTGTTCAAGGGTTGCCACCATGACATGCACCGACAACCTTGCGGCCACAGCTCCGACTAGCCGCTTCGACAATAGAGGCACAGCACATGGTCAACTCAGAATCAATGTCCCCCGCCTCCCTCTGGGTCTGACCGGCTTCCTCCCCCACCATCGGAGCCAGCTCAACACCAGGTAGCGGTCGGTGGAGAGCTCCGCCCCTCTCTTCACCCGAGTGTCCAAGACATGCGGCCGCAGATCAGATGAAACGACAACAAAGTCGATCATTGAACTGCGGCCTAGGCTGTCCTGGTGCCAAGAGCACATATGGACACCCTTGTGCTTGAACATGGTGTTCGTGATGGACAATCCATGATGAGCACATCATGAAGCACATCATCGAGTTCAGATCAGGTGTGCCATTCCTCCCAAAAGGGTGGGAAATCTGAGCTGCTATTCGGCGCATATGCACAAACAACAGTCAGAACCCGTCCCCCCACACGTATGCGGAGGAAGGCCACCCTCTCGTTCACCGGGGTGAACCCCAACGTACAGGCACCGAGATGAGGGGCAACAAGTATTTTATTTCCAAATAAAATATATATATTTAAAGGCATTAGTTACATTTTTATTTTCTTTTAAATTTGGCATCTCCAGTAACATGACGTAACTACATTCAAGGTAGCTCTGCAGATAATTTAAAAGAATTTTAAAAGGAAAGGAAAAAAACAGTACTGAAACTAAACATCCCTCTGCCTCTTAGATTAAATATGGTAAAGTATAGTTACAGTTTGAAGAGTTTTTATTACTACAGAAGTCTACAATGCAAACACCACATTATCAGATAAAAGAACCAGGGGAGGCCGAGAACAGGCAGAAAGTTCCAAAAGTTCTGTGAAAATAACTTTGTTGTGTCTAGTCAGTTGTAACTTCACTTACATAAGTAAACCAAGGTGCATACCATCATGGTATGACCACTCTATTAGTACTGCCAATGCACATGCTGTTTTCAAATCTATTGAAATCCATTCATCCATTTTCCAACACGTTTATCCCTATTGGGGTCGCAAGGGGTGCTGGTGCCTTTCTCCAGTTGTCAATGGGCGAGAGGCGGGGTACACCCTGGACAGGTTGCCAGTCCATCGCAGGGCCTATTAAAATCTTGTATGGGTATTTCATCTCAGACCATGTCCCATTTCTTATCGTTCTGGATGTAAACAGCCTGCCTGAGTTAACGCGGAGTAGTTGATGCCTGTAAGGCTAAGGTGGAGTCGACCAAACTCTCACAGAATTATCTCATGTAGTATTGGATGAGAACTGATATAGCTCTAAGTAACAGGTCCACCCCCTTAGTAATGGGGTTACTAAGGGGGTGGACCTGTTTCGGTTAAATGTGCATGTTATCTAAGCCATTACAAGGCTTTTGTTGGGCAGTACTATAAAGCTTGCTACTCCACACTACTCCAGACCTTTTGAATTCGCCTGTCCAGTTGTTTTTTGTTTTTTTTTTACGTTTTTGGTATGACCATGACCTGGATGACTGAGAATCTTCACCAGCATCTACGTAACATACTTTTTCCTAAACATGCTATTCTGTACAGATCATGCTATTCTGTACAATTGCAATGAGTGTATTGTTGAGGCTGTTCTTAAGAGTTGTAGTTTGTACTTTACATGGGCCAGACGTAAAGGGATTTGGCCAGGTTGGAACAAGCATCATGCAGAAGCTAAGCAAGCTCATGAGGCATGTGTGCAACCTTGTAAATCCAAAGCCGGGCATGCCCTTGAGTATAAAAGACTCACTAACACAATGTGATTCGCTAAGTAACAAAACGTGAACAAAACATGAGAGCTGACTCTATGGCTGACAAACTACTTTCTAACAATGTGGTGAGCTTTTGGAATGAGGTTTGAGCTGTAAACAGAGTTAAGACACAAGTGCCAAGTGTCATAAAGGGCGTGACTGGGATTTAAAATGTCATGATTGGCACTGGTGCTGATCTTATTCATTACTTGACACACCTGTGAAGCTCCGCTCCGTTCTCATCACCACTCATCTGATCCACCTGCTCCTGTCACTGTATAACCAGCCTTCAGACCAGACACTAGTGCAAGATTATTTCGAGCCACCGGTAAAATTAATCCAGCGTTCTGTCCTGACTACCTGCTTGCCTGTTTTCTGAGCCTGTCTGACCCCTGTCTGATGATCAAGCCTGCCTGTTACCGAACCTGGATCTGTGCCCTGACTTTGCAATGGATTTCCCCTTGGATTCTCAGTGGACCTCTGATTACCTGGCACTGACTCTGGATCTCACCTCGGACCACGGAGTCTGGAAATTCCCCCTGAACCTCCCGCCTGTCATTGTTTTAAAGGAGAAGTCCGGTCAAAATCAGAATTCAAACTGCTGAAAGTACTTTAAATATAAAATTATTACATACTGTTCAATAAATGATAAGCTTTTTAATTAAGAGTAATTTTCATTTGAAGGTCCTTTTATGGGGGCAGCCATCTTGGTGAAGAACAGTACTGCCTCCTCCCAGTTTGTGACGTCAGGTCGCGGGATCAGCCGTAGAGCAAGTCCCAATGCCCTATCTGTCCCCTTGTAAATAAATATCCGTTTTCATGCCAAAATATTTTTTTAACCTCTTAAACAAAGATAGACATTGTATTAAGCATTTAAATTTAAATTAATACAAATTTTAGAGACAATACTATTGTATTGTTGTGGAGTGTTTTTGTTTTCTTTTATGGACTGAGTCCAATCAACCAATCAATCAATTGAGTTTTTTATGCTGTATGTAAGAAACTTTTGTAATGCGCCATGGCAAAAGTAGGACCAAATCAGCAGAGCACCAATGGAAAAAAACAAAGAAACTTTCAATTTCTGAGAAAATAGTGATTATTGTTTTATTGCAAAATATCCTTGTTGATGTCATGATTTGGGTTTTGTTATGGTTTATGTTTGTTATTTGATTTTTAGTTCTCCTGTCTTAGTATAAGATCTTTTTTTATTATTTGCTTGTGTTCTATTTAGTCTTAGTTTGGTTTTCTAGCTTAGGTTTGGTCTTTATGGTTATTTTGTTTCTGGATTAGTCTAGTTTAAGTTTCTGTTTTGGTTTAGTGATTCTCTCCATTTAACCAATTCTGTCAGTTTAGTTGAAGGTTTAGTTTCTGTTTTTAGGTTGAGTTTGTCTTGATTTATCCTGAAACTGTTTTAGTTTAGTTTTTCACCTGCCAGTCAATCAGTTTCACATCTCAGTAACATCCTGTCTGTTTACCTGTCATTCCCCTTCACCAGTCACCATCCAATCAGCTTCAGTTTACTTCCAGCCACTTTTCCCCTCCTGATCAGCTCCACCCCTTCTGGTAATTAGTTTCGCTCCGTTCACCTGCTCACTCCTCTACTTATACCTGCCTCTGTCTCCTGCACTCTGCCAGATCATTGTATTTCAAGCCTATTGGTGAGTCTAGTCCAGCATTTCCTGAGCTCTGTATTGTTTGCCTCTTGACCTGACCCAATATGCCTTTTTTGACCTCTGTGCCAGCCTGATCCTTAGTGATGGGTTGGGCGTATGCGTCGGTCTCATAGAGCGAAACCCGTGTCGATGTGTGTATCGCTACGGAAAGGTCACATGACCGATACAGGAGCTGTTTCGGTCACGTGACCAATACTGGACCCGTTTCGAACTGAATGACAAGCCAAACTGTGTTTATAAGGAAGCGCATCTGTCAATGGGATGCATCTGCCAAAACAATCTTGCGTGTGTTGCGAATATACAACTCATCAAAAATTATGGAGCTTCCTCACCACTTTGATGTCATTTCGGAAAATAAGGTATTTGTTTTAATTTCCTTGTTTCATCCTGTTCCTCTCAGAGTTTCTACTTGATTTTCTGAATAGAAATTCATTTCAAAGTGACCTTTAGTTTACTGTTCGTGTTATTTTTTGCAGGTTAAATGTCGCAATTGCTCAACAGAGCTTGCATATTTGAATAACAGCACCTCCTCAATGCTGAGGCATTATAGGGCCAAGCATGAGAATGAAATCCATGATACACCCATGATAAACTCAGGTATACAGGTATTTTACAACTTACTGACTTTGTTTTATTGATAATTCCGATTAATTTATACTTTCTCATTTTTAACCATCAAGCTTCCAGGAAGCAGATGCTTGATGAGGCTGTGCTTAATTTCATTGTAAAGGACTGCCAGCCCCTCGCCATTGTGGAGAATGAAGGGTTCAGGGAGCTGGTTCAGCTCCTTGAGCCCTCATATGTTTTGCCAACCAGAAAGGTTTGTGTGGAAATTATCTAAAGTGGTAGTTTATTTATCAAATAAACTACCACTTTGGTAGTTTACAGCTCCAAATTTGGCACTCAATTTGCATTGCACATAGTCTCAATTTATTAGTTGAATCATGTGATCAGATCCCCACTCTTACATTCATCAGACACAAAGCCAGGCACATTTGACTCCACTTACAGCTGATGAGTTTACCATCATAGGAGAAACACTACTTGTGCTTGCTCCTTTCCATCAAGCTACAGTGGAGTTGTCTGCAGAGAGGCGAGTGTCAGGATCAAGGGTCATCCCATTGATGAAATTGCTCTATATGGCACTTAAGCGTAATGCTTCAACCTTGCACACTGACACAGCATGACACCTACATGAACACCTGAAGCGTCGAGTTACAGACACTGCTTCCAACCTGGAGTCATTAAGTGTGTTGACCCTGGCGACACTTCTAGACCCCAGATTTAAATCACTCAGTTCCTCCAAGTGCAATGAGGCCCTCAGCAGACTGTGGGCAGAATGTGCCTCAATAGTTGGAGGCTCAAATGAGCCCCAGCCGGGAACATCTTCACAACAGCTGTCTGCCCCCACTTCAGGCATGATATTGAGCATTATTTCTTTTTGTAAATCATGTACTAAAATGGCAATTTTTTTTTTTTTTTAGATAACCTTTAGTGGGGAGGCAGACCAAAAGTGCCACAGCTGATGCCATCCATGAGGTGCATAGATACATGGCAGAGGGCAATATTGTGAGGTCCCAGGATCCTCTTATATATTGGAAAAACCAAAAGAGGGTTTATCCAAACCTCTTCCGCCTGGCCTTAAACTTTTTGTTCTCATTATTTATTGACTGTATCTAAAATATCACAGATGTTTTAATAATATTACAATGCACCATACAATGAATTACATCATATTAGTGCATATAATAGGTCATCAAATCAGTGTCAGTTAACTCTGTCAACTAGGTTGCCTGTAGGGATTTTTAATGTCCAGCAGGTATCAGTATTCAGTGACACTGTATCAACACAGTATCAATACAGTTTGGTAATGTGTCGAAACGTTTCATGACGCCTCATCAACCCATCACTACTGATCCTGATCCTGTTTTTCCTGTCTGATTTTTGCCTGTTTACCCATATACCAGACCCAGCTAGTGTTGGGATTTTTTGAGTTTGCCTTGTCCCTACCTGTTTTATCCTGCTGCCTGTGTACCGACTTGGAACTGTTATTTGACCACTGAGCCTGCATATTCCCTGTCTGAACAGTTTGAGCTTTATTAAAACCTTCTTATTGTCACTCTCATGTCTGGCTGAATACTGGGTCTTCAATTTGTCTCTGGTTCATGACATAATAAAAAAAATCCCTCAGGGCTGTCAATGACCATTTCGGAGGTTTTAAAATGGTCAATGTTTAAAGCTAGGGCCGTTTTCATCTTAAAATCCAGCCGAGCAGGATCTGCATGTCTAGGAGTGAAATACTACAGCTCATTTGTGTGGCTCCGTGCTGCCTTTTGTTATGCGTGTTAGCCAATAAGCTGTGTACTTCAAGAAAGCAGATGGCTACTTATACAGCTACTTGTGAAGATGGACCGAGCTGAACGGATTGTCCAAGAGCTGAACTGTGTCTCACTTAGCACTCCGCTGTGCGAGTACATGTCCACCAGCCCAGGACCTCCACGCTGGAATCGTTTCAGATTCTGAATCAGGAGAGCTGAAGTGGTACAAACTGACAAAGCAACTGCATAACTTTGGCAAACATTCATCATTTCCAACGCCATTAATCAAAGACAAAAACGATGAAGAAAGCTTAGACTCGCGGCAGAGGAGTGATCATTAACATGAATGCATTGCATATTAACCATGGCTATACACTGCTCCACTGTGGGAGTAAAGTTTTACCAGGACACAGATGCTGGACTCGCTTCAGATTATGTATCAGAGAGATCATAATAGCAATAGAGAGCATTCCTAGTTTCCAGTCGACGATAACCAAAGATGAAGAAATCCATCCATCCACGGTGGGACACCGTGAATGGATGGATTTTTTTTGCAGCATGGGAGTCATTGAACATTGGGTGAGTTTGAGAACTTTTTAAAAACCGATTATGAGGTATCATATTGAAATTAAAGCCGTGCATCATTCATTCATATTAATATCCAAACATGATTTAAATGACAGATTATTTTGTGTTTTTAATGTAACACAGGACAAGAAAATATATATTTCTTGTGTTTCAATTGCATACTTAGCTTAATAGTATGGAAAATGTAGTGTATACAAATGTGTGAACACACCTATTTATACCTGATTTCTGAGCAGTCACACAGATTGATCACCAACCTCCAAACTGCAAGAAATGTATAATCTTTTTATTACTGTTATAGCTAGAAGATTGCTCCAGGCGATTTATTTGTATTGTAATGGCAATGTGAAATATTATATTGACAAGAACCCATAAAATGAGTTTTTGAAAAGTTCCCTTAAAAACAGAACAAGCAATTAAAGAGCAACAATATATTGTGCATAATGTTACTTTCAGACACAAAAACATGCAGCAATAAAAAAAAATAACTTTTGACATTTAGCAATTTTGTAAATGGTAAATGTTCACGTTTTTTTACTTGGTTTTGTGTGTGTGTGTCACCTTGGTGTTGTAATTATCTTTGGACAGTTGAAAGAGTTTTGTTCAATGCACAGATCTAAGACAGATATTGTGTTACATGCAGAGATGTAAACAATCTTTACATAGAAAAATAGTGCTGTAAGTGAACCCACTATTGACAGGCATTGAATAGGTGGGAGGTGTTGCAGAAAGGTTTATAATTCAAATTAACAGCTGTTGTTACCACCAGCTGTTCTCACTAATCTTCCTTGCAGAGTGCCAACATTCAAATGGTCATATTTTCTTAAATTCTTTAAGTTCCACAAGTTTGATATCATTGGAAACCTTAGATTTTACTCTTTCAGAATCTGTAAATAACTCAAAATGGCTCCAGGGAGACTTGCTCCTGGTTTTGCTGTGGCCGATCAAATTTTATTCGCAAAAAATGCATTCTGCATTATTTGCAAACCTCATTTTTCAGTTATTCAAATCTGCCTAAGCATTACATTTTTATTTATCTATTTATATATTGAACTAAACCGGACCTCTGAGTATAAAAAGGTTTAATCAAAACCAAAAAAAAAAAAAATTTGCCACCCAAAGCTGAAATCTGATGTTATTGCCTTTAGGGCTATTAATGATATACACAGACCTTAGTGATCTGGGTTGTGGTGGTAGTGCTGATAGTCTCTGAGGTGATGGTCTGGGCACTCAGCAGCATTCCTGAATCCTTCTCTGCTAGGTTTTCCATAGGCTGTCAAAGAAATGCATTGAATCATGAACTTTTCATGTACAACATTCTGATCTCATTTGTGTCTTTAATTAGGGTCCTGACCTTGATAAGTATTCCCTCCTTGCAACTCCTTTATTTAGATAAGAAATTATTTTATTATCCTACAATAGGAAAATTTGGCTGTCACAGTGGCGAAGACACTGAGTTTCACACATTTTAGTGATAAGATCTAAAGCAACAAAGAATGTGCTTATCAGAAAGGCCGAGATCAAATAAAAATTAAACACCAGAGTGAGTATTGAAAAATTATCAATAAGAATACCACACTCAGGTAAAAACCCTAAGTTAAACAGTGGAAAACACACCCCTGACCTAATCCTAAAAAGACCAGCCTATATACAGAACAATACAAGATAATATGCAATATGCATAGTAATACAACAACACTTTGAGTTTGTTTGTGAGTAGTAGATGTTTGTGAGGAGCAGAGATTATAAAATCTCCCAGCAGCTGGGAGGAATGACCTGCAGAAGTGCTCCTTTAAGCATCTGGGGTGCAGCAGTCTGTCACTGAAAGAGCTCTCTAGCTCTACAACGGCTTCATGCATGTGGTGGGAAACATTGTGCATCAATTATGGTATTTATCCTTACATTCCTTTGGCCCATCCCATGACAAAGCTGGCCATCCTAATGAGTTTATCTAGCCGCTTCCTTACAGCTCCAGAGTTGCTGTTGCTCCAACAAACCTGACCAGAGAATCTGGCTGATGCCCCCACGGGTCAAAGAAGGTCTTCAGGATTTTCCATTGCACACCAAAAGATCTCAGTCTCCTCTGCAGGTAGAGTCTGCTCTGACCCTTCCTATAAACAGCATACATGTTGTGACTTCAGTCCAGTTTAGTGTTCAGGTGAACACCCAGGTACTTATAAGAATCCACTATCTCAACATCAGTGCCCTGGACATTCACCTGTCTCACTGATGTCACCTTCATTAGATAACTTCTGAAGGTGGCGGCCTGGTGAGTTCATGGAGAAGTCTGCAGAGTGCCCGCACAGTTCCCTGCGGTACTACCGTGAGAGAAACAGCCCCGTGTCCTCACATACTGTGGCCGACCAGTGAGGAAATCCCGTATCCGCTGCTATGGGTGGTGGTCCCCTCCAGGCCGCTCCAGCTGGTCCTTCAGGATTTATGGTTGGATGGTGTTGAAAGCACTGGAGAAATCAAAGAACATGATCCACACAGTGCTCCCAGGATTCTCCAGGTAGGCCAGAACGCAGTGTTGCAGATAGATGATGGCATCATCCACCCCAATGACAGGCTGGTAGGTAAATTGCAGTGGATCCAGGGAAGACCTCACTAGAGGGCGAAGATAGCTGTGGATCAGCCTCTCAGGGGTCTTCATCTGGTGTGGTACTCTCCCCTGCTTCAGACTGATGTTGAAGCTCATCTACGCAGTACACCAGGAGCCTTGTGCTGAGGCCATTGAGACTTGCAGCATTCCTAAATTATCTTATCTTAACTGATCAAATAATAAACATAAACCAAGACAGAAACCAGACTATTACATCACTTTGGTCTTTCGCAGAATGTTCCTCACTTGGACCATTAAGAAGGACTGGGTGGTGGAGGGGGGCTTGTTTGTGGAGTCATCTGAAGCAAAGGGGATGAGTGATAGCTGAGTACCAAAAGATGCCTGTCCTCCGACCACCGATCATCTGGAGAAGTTCTGCCCTCGGACTCACTGAGCGGCGACTGCCGCACTGAGTTGGCAGCCAGCCAGCTGGAACTGACTCTCATCATCGGTCTCGGACAGAACCTTGAGAAGAGGTTAGTGACCATCACGTTTGTGAAGAATCACTCCCAGTAAAACTAACCTGCTGTCTCTGTCCCCAGAGGTTCCTGCCGTAGACGCCGATGCCGCTTGCTACATTTCAGTTTGAAATAAACTGTTTTGTAAATATGTTTGTCTGATTTAAACACTGGGTCCATCTGTTCCGATCGTAACAGTGTTCAGCCACGTGTCGTTGAAGAGGCTGTTTGGGTTCTCGAATTTAAAGATGTTCTGTTCTGTGATGTGTCTTTTGGATTTCCTTGCTGATTTGACAAAGCCCAGTTAGGGAATCCACAGGTTTGGAAAGCATCTTTGATGTGAAAAAGAAGATATTGGTCTGTGTGAGTAGGTTTCTTGTAGACTTCAATGTTGACATTTCCGTCTCTTTCCATGCTCACTAAGCAGACCAGAAAAGGTAGCTTCTTGTTGTTGGCATCCTCTCTGGTAAACTTGATGTTATTGTCCACTGAGTTGATTTGTCTTGTGAAAGCTTCTACTTCTTTTGGCTAGATTTTGACCCAAGTGTCGTCCACATATCTGCCCCAGTGGCTTGGTGGTGTTCCTCTGAAAGAGTCTAAGGCTCTCTTTTCCATTTGTTCCGTGTAAAGATTGGCCACAATCGGTGACACTGAAGATCCCATTGCACAACCATGCTTCTGTCTGTAAAAGTGATAACTGAACTTGAAGTAGGTGTGTTCCAGTAGGGTACAGATCTGGTCCGAAATGAAATTGTGGGAGTGAAGGAGTGAAGCTTCCTGGATAGGAACCGAAATGTCTTCAGCTTCAGAATAGAAGTCCAGTTGTGTTAATCTTAACCCTTTTTTGATTGATCATGACCTGGATGACAGATAATCTTCACCAACTTATTGGACTGGAGTTGTTTTGAGTTTACATGTGCACCATCATTTTAATCTACTCTTTCAGTTTAGGTGTTGTATTAATGCATTAATTAACTAGCTGTTATGAACTCATTTATGCTGGAATAAATGATCTGGTCAGATTTTAACCGACGAGGTTTATCCGGCAGACTGTGAGAACCCAAATATAACTGCAATTAGAGTTTAAATCCTTATTCCTTATTACCATCCAATGATATGTCTCTATATTAATATCAGATGTTAACTCCAAAAGGAGTGTAGCTCTGAATTCTGAATAACCATGCAACTGTGAATTGAATTGAACACAAAACAATTTCTACTCCGCAGTTGTTGTTTTATTGAACCAAAAGCAATTCCGTGTTACAGTAATTCTCTGATCCAACAACCTTGGAAATCTTACTCATTACTAAAACTACACATGCAAAATATATGTGGAAATAAAAGAACAAAACAAAAATAAAAAAAATTTATTAAAATTGAGCGGTTAGCAAATCTAAGCCCAGCTCACGGTTGTTTAACACTCACATTCAAGACGTTGGCATTTGACGTAGTAGCATTGAGAGGCAGGAACCCGCTTCGGGAATCCGGACGGACGCCACAAGGCTCTGAAAACAGCTAGGTCTAACTGGCTAGGCGACACTCTCCCAAGATGGCGACTATGATGACGTATGATCAGTGTTGGGGAGTAACGGATTACATGTAACGTTACGTAATTTAATTACAAAAAAAGAGTAACTGTAATTCGTTACAGTTACAATGAGAAAATATGTAATTCAGTTACAGTTACTTCCGAAAATATTAAAAATTACAAATTTAGTTACATCTTTTAAAAAAATATAAAAAAAAACCTTTGCGAAATATGTAATGATATTTTTATTGTTTCGCGCCCTGTATCGCCGTTTCCCGCTACGGCTCCTTGTCTCTATCACTCTGATGATGCATCCTGTGCTGGTGGAGCCTTCTGAAAGAACAGCAAGCAAGCGTTCGTTTCATGGTTTTATTTCAGCTCAAGCAGCGCATCAAAAATGACAGCCTTCAAGCTTGTTGACAGCCACCTCTTGTTATTCACACACAACAATAAACCGTGAGAGCCGACGTGTGTTGTGAAACTGCAAAACTTTGTCTTAAGCGGAAAATCAAACGCGTGTCTACACAGCTCAGCGTTCACAGTGTTGCGTTCGTGTGCGTCGGAAAGCTATGGTGCATTCAGGAGCATGGGACATTTCAGTTTTACAACGAAAAAGGCAGAAAACGGAACAGAACCTAACTCATACAATAATGTATTTATCCAGAAACAGTGTGGGCTTTCTTACAATACTGAATGCTCTATAACTGTATTTCTGTTATTTTTGATTATGCACATCTGCTAGCTTTTTATTCAAAAAAATCTATAATATTACAGCAGCAAATTATCAAAGTTTTTCAAAGCCTGTTTAAAAGCTCTAAATGGGGCTTCAGATCATACAGCAACAATTGTGCTGTCATTGTTTTACAGGGCAGAATTTGCATTTGCTGACTCTTGTCCTTTAACAACTGATGGATATACGGTAATACAGTCATACAAGTGTCAATTCCCAAATTCCGCTTTTTTAAGGTTCACATTCAGTTCTCAAAAATTAAATGTTGAACATGGGTCAATACTCATTAAAACCTTAAAGTAATCAAAAAGTAATCAAAAGCAATTAGTTACATTACTTTTAAAAAGCAATCGAAAAAGTTACACTACAATTACATTTTAAACAAAGTAACTTGTAACTGTAACGGATTACATTTTTAAAGTAACTTACCCAACACTGCGTATGATCTACAAATTTGCGTGATGCGTGGTCCTAATGATGTAGTCAGCGCTTACGCTAATGTGGGGCGGTGCTTCGGCTCAGAGAGGGAGCGTCTTGGCTAAGGAGTTTGAACAAACCGCAAACTGAGTTTCAACAAAAAACGATTGAACCCGCTGATAAGGACAGGAAAGATAGAGCAGAGAGAGGAAAAGATGGGAGAAAATGGAAAAAGAGTTAGAGAAAGACCCACGGCGGGGTCTTCACGGACCACAAAATCAAACAACAAAGTCGCTTTCACAAATGCATGCACATACAAAGAAAATATTCAGCAAAAGAAACCCAACTCCTCCTTGGAGTAAAAAGCATTAACCTAATGTCCCTAACGCCTGCCCAGGCACAGCTTTATCACCATAAGGCGAAAAAGAAATAAAAAGGGAGAACCCCGTCACTTGTGAATCAGGGCCGTCCCGGCTGGGTCCGTGAGCGCTCCAAGTCGTCCTGAACGCGTCTTGACTGCGCGGCGGCGGTTGTGGGCAGGAGCGAGCAGCAGCGGGGACGGAATGAGGAGGCTCCTTCGTCTCTTCCTCCGGGCTTACAGACGCTTTGCTCGGCCCAGCAAAAGCTTAGTCCTCTTTCGATCACTGGGAGATAAGGCGGCTTCCAGTATTTGATCAGAGGAATTAAAAAGTACCTTTTTAAGTCGACCTACTGCATCAGCAGGGAATAAAGTTTGCTTCCAAAAGTTTCGGTCCAGCGAGAAACTCGAGCACGTGGCGTGGGGGGGTAGTTGATGGGAGTTGGTGGCCATTTTGACCACATTGCATCATGGGAAATGCGGTCCATTACGTCCCGAATTAATGCAGTTTCGTCACGTTTGAACTGGCATTACAACCTGTTACTGCCCTGTCCCAGAAAGCCTGTGAGGTCACTAACCTGTTGTCTTCGCTTACAGGGGTTCCTGCCATAGACGTTAATGATAACTCCGTGACCATCCGCAGTTTAACTTTCAATAAATTGTAATTATCCGTATACTGCTTGTCTCGTTTAAATTCTAGGTCCTCTGTTTATGACTGTAACAGAAATAGCATGGTGAACCAGACGAAAGGGTAACAAGCTGTATATGGCCCTGTGGCCAAGGTTCCCCACTCCTGCACCACAGAGATGAGGTCCACAATCTGACACAGTGGTGCTCCAGGCACAAACTTATTCTGAACTCCAGTAAGACCAAGGAGGCCATTGTGGACTGCAGGAGGTCCAGGAGGACTGATCACACTCCTCGCTGCATACAGGGGGAGGTGGTGGAGCATGTGGACAGCATTAGGTTCCTGGGCATTTACATCTCTTTTGAACTCTCCTGGATTGTGAACACCTCCCACCTGATGAAGAGGGCCCAACAATGGCTCTTCTTTCTCAGGAAACTGAAAAGGACTGGACTATCCACTAAACTGCTAAAGAATTTCTATAGAATACCATAGAAAGTGTGTTATGTCTGAGCAAAACAATATGGTATGACAGCTGCACAGTGCCAGAGAGGAAGGATTTAGCATGAGTGGTGAGAACAGCGCAGGGGATTGTGGGATGCCGTATGTAGGATTTGGACACAATTTATGCAGAACAAGTCCAAAGAAGAGTCAGACACATTTACGCTGATCCCTCCCACCCAGGCAATACACTGCTCACCCTCTCCTATCAGGTAAACGCCTCAGAAGTATTAAATCCAAAACAGCTTCTTTCCAAGAGCTGTGAGGGCTATCGCCCCCCCCCCCCCCCCAAAGGGAGACTTGTATGGTCCTACATTTACATGTTAAAATCGTCCACTGTTATTGCCGTGGTTCTTCAGCAGAGGGTGACAGACCCCTGCTGACAGCCTGTCCATCAAATGTTCATCACATGTGACAACTATATATTACAATCCATCTAATATTAAATATGTTTAAGTCTATCAAATGTTACAATCACTTTACTGTTGCCTATTTGCACACTATTATCTCAGGAATATCTAAATGCACATTTCTGTAAATAAAGCCCCAAATCATTGCACAAAAGCTTGTTATTACCTCATTATTTGTTATCTGTGACTCATGAAGGCCAACTAATTCATGTAACACGGCTCATACCACTCATGCAGGGACTGATATCAAAGCCCTGGGATTCGAATACAAACTTTTGATCTTCATCCTTTATAATGTGTAAAAAGTAACCCTTGTTCATTGCCTGTTTGTCTGTCATGTGTACTCTTAGCCGGTGACAGTAAAAAATCTTTGAACCTGTCCACTGCAAGCTTTGAGAAGCCGTCTAAGGGACATCACAGGTAACGAATTCAATCCAACGAATACTTTCTAGAATGTTTGATAATCTGTGCAGTTTAAGGCTGCATTCCTCTTACCTGAGCTGACTCATATGTGATGGTCTTGGTTTCAGTGTGAACTAAGGGAGTGTCCTTATAAGTCACAGTTCCTCTTAGAGAATTGGTGATGTCTGAGATGGTGACCATCTGGGCTCTCAACACTGGAGACTGCTAGGATGACAAACGACAGAAAACTCAGTAGGAGGTTTAAACAACACTTAAAGAGTGCTAAACTGTCTTACATATGTACATCTGTGATGTTTCAGTTAGTGCTATAGAGTGGCTATCAAAAGTATTCATACCCCTTGAACTTTTGCACATTTTGTCACATCAAAACCACATATAAACATAAGGTGGTATATAACTGTGAAGTAGAAAGAAAATGTTAGGGTTTAGGATCTGAACCCGAATTCAGCCACACACAGAGGCACACACATGAGTCTTTATTGAAAGGTTGGGTAGTGGAATGAAGAAGAGGCTTGGCAGATGAAGGGAGCAGACGAAGGGCGCACAGGCAGGTTGACGTGAGGCAAGGCAAGGAAGAGGTGCAGATGATCCGGCAGGGAATGGCAAACTGAGGTGAGCTTTTATAGAGAGGTGAGCAGGTTGAATGAGTCCAGCTTGATTACTGACAGGAGAAACTGATCAGGCATGGAGTGGAGAAACTGGGCTGCATGTGACGTGGAAGGTGCTGGAACTGTCCAGGGTGAAGTGGGTGAAACTGAACCATGGAGGGCGACCCCGTTGTGGCTGGGTAAGCCCTGTCGTGGCAACTTCTGAAGGCAACCAATTGCCTTTAGAAAGTTGCATTATTATTGCTAATAAATGAACAGAGTCCACCTATGTGCAATCCAATCTCAATACAAAAACAGATTGTGATGGCCTCAGAGGTTGGTTAAAATAATACTGGTGAGCAAAGAGCATCATGAAGTCCAAGGAACACACCAGACAGGCCAGGTTGTGGAGAAGTTTGATGCAGGCTTAAGCTGTAAAATGATTTCCCAGGCTCTGAACATCTCATGGGACACTGTTCAACCCTTTCCCTGGAAATGGAAAGAGTATAGCACAACTATAAACCTACTGAGACAAGGCTGTCCACCCAAACCTACAGGTCGGACAAGGAGAGCTCTAATCAGAGATAAAGCCAAGAGGCTCATGGTGACTTTGGACAAACTGCGTTTCAGAGCTCAAGTGAAGGAATCTGTCCACAGGACAGCTAATAGGCATGCACACATACACTGAACTGATTTTTTATGGAAGAGTGGCAAAGAGAAAGCCATTGTGAAAATACCTATAAGAAGTCCCATTTGCAGTTTGCCAGAAGCCATGTTGGGGACACATGTGGAAGAAAGGTTTTTGGTCAGGCAAGGCCAAAATTTTACTTTTTGGCCAAAATACAAAACAATATGTGTGGCAGAGAACTAACACTGCACATCACTCTGAACATCCCCACTGTCAAATATGGTGATGGTGGCAGCATCATGCTCTGGGGGTGCTTCTCTTCAGGAGGGACATGGAAGATGGTCAGTGTTGTGATAGTACCGCCAGGATCATCAAAATGGTTGACTGAATCAGATTGAATTCTGATGACACAGCCACAGAGGAGAGAGAGCCAGTGGGGACAGCCCCCTCCTTCTCTCACCAGGGGGTCCCCTGCTGGTGATAAAAAAACTTTCCTCCCACCGACAAAGGCCCCCACTTCTCCAGACCTCTTCAGCAGCTGCACAGATCACCTCTCCAGGACAAGGGAGGAGGCCTAAACCATGGGGCCATATGGCCTCATCTGCTGGAACATCTGAAAGATTGCCTGGACCAACAACGCTTGATCCAGGGTCTGCTAGATTCGACTGCCTGCTTCAGCAGAGGACCTGACTGAATCCGGACAAACAACATGTCCAGGCAAATACAGAGCTAAGTTGCAGTCCTAACTTCACAATCAGATGCAGGGACAAAGATCCTGCATGCAAAACAGCTCTGTGTATTTCTTCTCAGCCTATACAGGGGAGCGAACCCAGACAGGGTGGAAAGCTGTGGAATTCTAAAGGAAAACCCCGCTCAACTCGGACTGCAGCCGGTTCAGAGAACGTGCTCACACCAGGCCTCCGACCCGACCACGCCGTTAGCCACATGCTGCTGCAAGGCTAACGCTAGCCTGCCAAGAGCCAAGCGCTAGCCAACAATTTCCCTCCTTCAACGCTCCTCCCGTAAATGGCCAAAACTGGACAAGACTGACACGAAACAAAGGACAGAGGTTTGGGCAGCGGGCTGAGGGTGAAGTAAAAAGGTTTATTGGGAAACGATTTGTAAACCGTTGTACACCTGGCTTGTTGAACAAAAGGCTAACAATATAGCATTGCTAGCATTTGGTACCATGTCACTGTCGAGTGCGTTTTAAGGTTTTACCAGAAAGGTTACCTCCACAAGGGTATCATACATTGATGGGACATTAATGTTTATGTTATCCAGCCACTCAATATGACTAAAATTAAAGCAAAAGCTTTGATTTGTTAACGCAGAGCGTCCGCTAGCTAACATGCTATTAGCCTTGCTAACATCCGGTCTCTTTCAAAAGGAGTTTGTTTAAAGCATAAAGCGTAACTGTTCTGCCCCGCCATCCTCCGATGGTGTTATGAGCCTTATTCCCGCATCAATATGGTATATTAATGCCGGTTTTCAAGATAATTTTGATAACTATAGATTTGAACCAGGTTAGCGAGGATCGCTGTAGCGCCCCCTAGCGGGTGGAGGTAAAATTGCATAAACAAAGGCAAGCGATTCTGAATTAAATGATTTTACAGGACAAAACAGTCCTCAGAATATTATTTCAACAAATAATGTTTTGTTTGACTTGGGCTTTGCATTGTAAATGGATTGAAATACATGGCAGATGTTTTTTAACTCCATTCCATGTTTTTGTAAATCAGATCTGCTGTGAACCAGGATTCACTGAAGTATTCTGATTATGATCAACCACTTTTGTTTGTCTTTTGTTTGTTTTGCATGTAAATAGTTCCTTAGCTTCTTTTTATCTTCATTTTACTTAGTAGTTTAGTTAAGTTTCACTAGCCTAGTAGAGAGGATTTATTAATCGAAATATTGTGTTAATTCAGGTAAACAGCATTACAAAGTGATGTTCTCTGGATGTTCATTTTATTTCTGTTATTAAATTCTTGAACTTGAAAAGAAGCTGTCACTCCTTTATTCTATGTGTGTGCAGGTTTTGCTGTTAAAAGATCGCTAGTGCTCGAATTCATCCCTTTCAACCATTGTCCTGATATCAGCTTAAGAGGTGATCATCACCAGACAATACTTAACAGACAGAGAGTTATTTATGAAACATTAAATAACTTTAAACAGTGTATAATTGCACAACATCAGAGTATATGGGAAGATGGAAGGAGCCAAATACAGGGCACTCTTGGAGTCTGCAAAAGACTCTATTGGAGTCTGTAAAAGACTGGCACAGAGGTTCACATTCCAGCATGACAACAAACCTAAATATAAAGCCAGGGCTAAAATGCAGCGGTTTAAAACAAAACATATCCATGTTTCAGAATGGCTCAGTCAAAGTCCAGACCTAAACCCCTGTGGCAAGTTCTGAAATCTCCATCTAATCTGACTGAGCTTGACCTGTTTTGCAAAGAAGAATGGGCAAACATTTTAGTCACTAGATGTTCAAAGCTGGTAGAGACATACCCTAAAAGACTTGCAGCTGTAATTGCAGCAAAAGGTAATTCCACAAATTATTGATTCAGAAGGGCTGAATACTTTTGCACAATTTCCTTTTCAGTTTTTTGTGAAAAAGAGAAACCATGCATAATTTTCTTTTCACTTTGTGTTGTTCTTTCAAATAAAACTCCAATAAAATGTATTTATGTTTATGGCTGTAATGTGACAATATATGGAAAGGTTAGGGTACAAATACTTTTGCGAGCCACTGTAGATGCTATTAAGTCTTTTTTCATTTAAAAAAATTATTAAGGCTCCTAAATTGTGGAATGAGCTGTTGCTGATCTTCAGGCAGGTCCCATCTCTTTCTGTTTTTAAAACTTATTTAAAAACACATTTCTCATTGGTTTTCAACCCAGAGTGAGTAAATATCTGTGTCTTAATATTGCACTTTTTCCTTGTATTGTTTTTTTATTTCTTTAGCATATTTATTGTTGTTTATCGTTTAATGTTTGCACAAGAAGTCACTTTTTGAACAACTGTACATGCACAAAACCATCTTCCCTGCTCTATTGCTCCTCAAGAAGAATCCTGAAAGAATCTCCCAAATCAACTCTGGTCTTATTTCTTTCTTCTGAGGCTTTCCTAAGACAATTCTTAAGACAATTTCCTTTTTGCGACTCTCAGTTATTTTCAAAGTATATGGGGAAAGCAGAGGCACACATGTGCAGCCAGCAAGAGCAAACTAACAAGGAACATGCATGTACATTGCCTTTACATTAGCACGTCACAATGACTAGCATGTGGGACAAAAAATAGATAACATTATCCTCCCAGAACTCAAAGCCAGAAAAGAAATCATCCACTATACCTTTAAGGATGGGGATTTATGTATAAAGGTTAGAAAATAATTTTCTCTATAATGTAACATAAGGGAGCTTTCACATGGTTTTTGGATCTACTTACTATTCCACATTTTACATTTTTGATCCAGCACCCAGTGTAGTGGATTTTGGGATGTGCTCATCTTTTCTGTCATAGGCCGCATTATTGTAAAAAAACAAAAAAACAAAGAGCATTAATATTAAGATAACTTCATCTATATTTCATCTTTAATGTGTAGAAGAACAGTTCTTCCAAAATAAATACATTTTCGTGTGAATACATTTTTATTTCTTTATTAAATTTACAGTTCCTAATTTTAATTTTTACAAAGGAAATGTTTATTTACACGTCTCTATGGTGTGGAACAAAAAAAACTGTCAGACCGCCATTACATTTTTGATCTCGCGCAGCTCCTAGTGGCAGCTCGCACACCCCCAGGGGTGCGACTACCACACTTAGGGAATTCCTGGTTTATAGGGAAGATTACTTCTATCCCAAGTGAGAAATGAGAATGATTTAAGTTGATTTGACAGTAAATATCTTACTTGTGGCTCCTTTAACTTTTCAAAGACAAAAAGGATGAGAACAGCCAAAATCCTTCTTCAAAAATGCAAAGGAACCAACAAATTGGTTCCTTTGCACCAGAACCAAGTGCTGCAAGAAATAAATAAATGCTCAATAAATACATAAGTAAAAAATAAATACACGAAAATACAGCCTATAAATTAATGTAAGCAGCAATTAAATTATACAATGACACATAAATGTAAATATCTCTTTTCATTACCTTATTTATTTATTGTTTTTAATAATCACCTCATTTATTTGTTTTTAATTAGAATTGTCAACTTTATTAATTAACTAGAATCGTTCAACTTCTGAAGAAGTTGAAGAAGGCGCCCGCCTGGTGGTGCGCGTAACCGTCAAAGGCAAAGCTTCCGAGTTCCTTGGTCGTAGGCTCTTATTGTTGGGGATTTTAAATCAAATGCTCCGACTGTGAAAAGGATTTGTCTTCGTCAAAACCAGCCGACAGGAGAAGATCTGCATCCAAGCAGCATGGAAAATTGGTGTTATTAAAACATGATTAAATACTTCAATGTAGCATGAAAAAATGAAATATGTGAATAAAAATGTTAAAGGCATTACAAACTTGTCATGGTTTTCAAGTGACGAGCCCACATGCAGATACGATCGGGAAGCAAAGCACAGTTTTAAAAGATGTTTATTTAGGAAAAAGGCAGATATCAAGGACGAGACTACAGGCAACCTCGTCGACGGGCGTCCACAACCCTGAGGACGCGAGGGTTCTGACTGTCCTGGGAGGGTGGAGGGGGTCCGGAAGGAGGGCACAAGTTGCTGTCCAAAACGGGCTTGATCTGGGAAACATGGAAGGTGGGGTGTACTCGGGAGTGAGGGGGCAAACGTAGACGGACGGTGGTTGGGTTAATAACTGTCACTATCTCATAGGGCCCAGTGAACCGGGGAGCAAGGTTCTTAGCGGATGGGTTGGTTAAGACGTCTCTGGAAGATAACCAAACCTTCTGACCAGGGCGATAATGGGGAGCTGGTCTGCGGTGCTGGTTGGCGAACCTCTTGCTCCGCTCTGCGGTGTGCGTGAGTGCAGTGACGGTGGTCCTCCAGATGTCCTGACAGCGAGCAATGTAATCGTTAACGGAGGTGAAGGGGATCCTGAGTTCATCCGTGGGTAGGAATGGAGGTTGATATCCTAAGGCTACTTCAAAAGGTGAACGTCCAGTGGCTGAAGTGATGTGTGAGTTAAGGGCATATTCTACCCAGTGCAAAAACTTATTCCAGTCAGAAGGTGAAGATGACGTGAGGCAGCGGAGGGTGGTCTCTGGTTGTTGGTTCATTCGTTCAGTTTGGCCATTGGTTTGAGGATGATATCCGGAGGTGAGGGTGTAACAGGCACCCAGAGCAGAGCAAAAGTGCCGCCAGACCTGGGAGATGAACTGAGGGCCCCGGTCAGAGAGGATGTCAACAGGGATGCCGTGGAGTCTGAAAATGTGCTTTATGAGAAGCTGGGCCGTCTGAAGAGCGTTGGGTAATTCACGGATGGGGATGAGATGACAAGACTTAGAGAACCGGTCCACTACAGTCAAAATGGTTGACATACCTTGGGACAAAGGGAGGCCTGTGACGAAATCAATAGCTATGTGGGACCATGGACGTTTGGGGATGGGGAGAGGATTTAACAAACCGGAAGGTGGCTGAGTAGAGGGCTTATTCTGAGCGCAGACGGGACAGGCTAGGACATATTCTCTCACATCCTTGGTCCATGATGGCCACCAGAAGTGCCGGGACACCTGTGACTGGGTTCTATAAATACCCGGATGGGCGGAGAACTTAGTATCGTGGCACCAGCGTAGAACCTCAGGGCGAACAGACTGGGGAACGTACTTAAGTCCTGCTGGACCTGTACCTGGGTCCGGGTTTAATAGTTGGGCCTGGTTGATCCTGTCCTCCAGGTCCCAATGCAGGGCTCCAACAGTACATGTAGGGGGAAGAATGTGTTCCGGCTCCTTCTCCTGTTCAGAAGGGGCGAATTGACGAGACAGCGCATCGGGTTTGACTTTTCTTGAGCCAGGTCTGTAGGTGATGGTGAGGTTAAATCGTGAGAAAAACAAAGACCAGCGGGCTTGTCTGGAGTTGAGTCGACGGGCTGACTGCAGGTAGGAGAGGTTCTTATGATCTGTCCAGATTATGATGGGCTGCTCGGATCCCTCTAGCCAGTGCCGCCACTCTTCTAAAGCTAGTTTTTTAGCAAGTAGCTCACGATCGCCCACATCATAGTTCTGCTCAGCAGGGGACAAACGACGGGAGAAGAACGCACACGGATGTAACTTGTTGTGAACCTCTGACTGTTGGGACAAAACCGCACCCACACCGGTATTAGAAGCATCTATCTCAAGAACAAACAGTTTGGCTGGGTCGGGGTGAACGAGTATGGGTGTCTGGGAAAAACGGGACTTGAGTTTGTTGAAGGCTTCCTCTGCCTCAGGACTCCAGATGTATGGGACCTTGGTGGAGGTAAGAGCATGTAATGGGGAGGCTATCTGGCTATAATTCCTGACAAAGCGCCTATAAAAGTTTGCGAAACCCAAAAACCGTTGGAGCTGTTTACGCGACTCAGGGACGGGCCACTCCATTACTGCCCTTATCTTTTCCGGGTCTGACTTCACTTTTCCGCCTTCTAAAACTAAACCAAGAAAGGAAACAGAGGTCTGGTGGAAATCACATTTCTCGGCCTTAACGAACAAGCGATTCTCTAATAGTCGCTGGAGAACAAGACGGACATGTTGTTTGTGTTGTTCTAAATCACGAGAGTAAATAAGGATGTCGTCCAGATAGACGAAAACAAAAACGTTAAAAAAATCCCGAAGGACATCATTAACCAGTGCCTGAAACACTGCCGGGGCATTGCACAAACCAAAAGGCATAACTAGGTACTCGAAGTGACCTAGCAGGGTCTTAAAAGCCGTCTTCCACTCGTCCCCCTGTCTCACCCGAACCAGATGATAAGCGTTGCGCAGATCAAGTTTGGTAAAGATTGTGGCGTTCTGGACTGGTTCGAGAGCTGAAGATAACAGCGGAAGCGGGTATTTATTTTTGACAGTTATCTGGTTGAGCCCTCGATAGTCGATACAGGGTCGAAGGGACCCGTCTTTCTTGCCGACAAAAAAGAAACCTGCGCCTAATGGGGAGGATGAAGGGCGGATCAACCCTGTAGCTAGAGACTCTCCTATATATTTCTCGAGCGCTTGACGTTCTGACCTCGAAATATTGTAAAGCCGACTGACAGGTAGTGGAGCCCCAGGCAACAAATCAATGGCGCAATCATAAGGGCGATGAGGAGGAAGTGAACAAGCCTGAGTCTTGTTAAATACCACTCGTAGATCGTGGTAATCCTCCGGGACGCGAGAGAGGTCAATAACATCCTCTGATTCAGACAAGGTGGTCGGAGGAACAGAAACGGGGCGAGCGGAATGTAAACACCTGGAATGACAGGCTGGGGACCATGACTCCAGTCGGGACTCGGCCCAATTTAACTGCGGATTGTGGACGGTTAACCAAGCTAAACCTAAAACCACGGGTGAACGCTTTACTGGAAACACAAAAAATGAGAGTTGTTCCCGGTGGTTATCAGAGACTATTACCACTAGGGGTCGAGTCCGATGGGTGATCAGGGTTGACTGCTGTCCGTCTAAGGACGAAACCTGTAGCGGTTCAGGTAAAGGCTCGATGGGCACACGGAGCTGATCAACTATGGCTTGGTCAATAAGATTAAAATCAGAACCAGAACCTACTAGAGCTGAAACGTCAAAGCTGTCCTGGTCAAAAATTAAAGTGACTGGCAAACAAAAACGAGAGAGAGACGGCGCCTTAGTGGTTACCTGGGGAATTGTTCTGTTACTGAACTCGGTAACAAACTCCTGAAAAGAATACCCGAATGACTGGCAATCAGGGAAACGAGCCTCAGCCCATCTGAGAGCTCTACCCGTTAACAGTCGTAAGACATAAGATATCTTAACCTGATCTGAGGCAAATGCCTGAGGGGAACAATTGAACACTAGTTTGCACTGAAATAAGAATCCGCCGCAATCTCCGCTGTCACCAGAGAATTTCTCCGGACAAGGTGACGCACCTTCAGGAGGTGGGATCTGATCATGACTCTGAGCGGCGGGAGGCGGGGTACTAAGGTCTTGAGTGACAGGCGGAGTCATCGCGGAAGTGACTGCGTCCGTCAGCTGGCTAAACTGATTGACTAATCTCTGAAGTTATTCCTGTGTCTAATTTACGGCTAACCCTAGCGTCTGCATTTGTTCCTGCTGTGCGGCAAGCTGCCGCCCAAACGTATCTGCTGGACTTTGGTGGCCAGAGCCTTCTTCTGTCATGGTTTTCAGGTGACGAACCCACATGCAGATACGATCGGGAAGCAAAGCACAGTTTTAAAAGATGTTTATTTAGGAAAAAGGCAGATATCAAGGACGAGACTACAGGCAACTCAGCAGGGTCAGAACGTCACGGCTGGAGAGACTGCAAGGAGAAGAAGAGTAAATGATTTTGGAAGTTGAACCAGGAGAACTACTAGAAACTGCGCTGCTTACCATAAAGCGGGGCGGACCTAACCGGGGAGAAGTAGCGCCGAGGGAACTCTGTGATCCTACCCTGTTGGTGTTAGGCGGCCAGTGGCTGAGGGCGGCAGATGTTTCTGGTGAGGGATCCAGAGCGAGCCTCCTCGGAAGTGGGTGACAGATGGATTGACCAGAGTGTGGGGAGAACCAGCAGAATCCGGGAGGGGGAATCTCAGGCCCCGCTGGGTAACATCCAGGGAGTATGAGGGGTGAGCCAGAGCAAAATCTGAGCGAGAGGATTCTGATGGCCTGGTTCTTCGGACAAGACGTCAAGACAGGTGAGTGCATCCAAGCACCAAAAACTGTGACAAAAACAGGGAGATCCAAAATTAGTTCAAAGTTCAAAGACGAAAAAACTCACAAGCTGGTTTCCAAGAGTTGGGTCAGAGGCCACGTCGTACCACGACTGGTTAAGGCTCTGGCGTCTTGCATCTGTCAGCGCACTGCTTAAGAAGCCAGAGGAAGCCGCCTGCAACGAGCTGCAGGTGTGGACCACGCCCCCTTAGCCAACTAGGCACACCTGAGGAGTAGAGTTAGAGCAGGACAACACAGAGAACCCTGACAAATCTACTAAAGGAAGTACAAACTCTGTGAAGCAGAAGTTGGTGAGACCAACTCTCACCAAAGGCCATGGGTCAGATTGACCTCCTTTAGCAACTAAGCCTGACCAAATCTGGGCCCAGAACTCAACATTTGACCAAAATGGTGTGTAGTGCCATTTCCCACAGGTGGGTGGTGCTCTATAGCCCAAATTTCTTATGGAGCTTTTTGTCTAAAGGAAGTACAAACTCTGTGAAGCAGAAGTTGGTGAGACCTTCCTAGAGCTACTTCCGATTAGCAACATGCTAAGCGTTAGCCTCTAACATGGTTGTGTCCAGTATCACTGGGTGATTGTACTCTGTTAGTTTGGTCAAAATCCTGTACTGGGAAGTTCCTCAAAAAGGGTGCCAATACTTAATGTCACCAAAGCTCACCAAAGGCCATGGGTCAGATTGGCCTCCTTTAGCAACTAAGTAATAGTTGCTAAAGGAGTAGTAATAATCCTCCCAGCATTAAGTCCAAGAATGTCCTATAACAAACACAGAAGCTTTTTTATAAGCAGCAGAAGCAACAAACACAACATGCAAAAATGTTAACCAGAAACTGTCTTCTTAGTGGTCGACAAAATCCACGTTTCCAGAGGGATGGATCCACTGTTTCTTTTTTAATCTGTCTAGTGAGGTGAAATATATTGACTGTTCCATATATGTATAGATATTTACTGTTCCATATATACATGCATACATGCATACATATATGAATACATACATATAAATGATCATGAAAGGGCTTGAGTACCAGAGTAATAGAGGCCTGGATCTACCATAACAGGTGGGATCCCAGGTGCAGGATATGCATAGAGGTGCAGCATTTGACAGGAAAAGGAGGAGGTTATGTATTAATATCAAATAAATTAATAAACAATACATAAAATACTTTAATGTTTTCTTAAAACTTCTGAATACAAAATAAATTAAACAAGTTCCTTTATGATAATTCATTTATATTAGTGGTTCAAGTTCTTTAATTGTTACTTGTAAAAAAAAATAATAAAAAAAAGAACATTTGGGCCCCCCTCCCCATTGCACCAGTGGGCCCAAGCGGCCCCTTAGTACGCCTATGGCTGGACCGGCCCTGGCTGGCTGTCTTCAGCACGGTAAAGTCAACTGCAGCTTACTTGCTCAATTTGGGGAGGGTTTGGGGTTGTTGCCGGTCTGAGGTGATTCGCGAAAAATCTATAAATCGTACACCAATGATGGTTACATTTCCTGAATCCAGACGAAAAGACCTACGTTTTGATGTATAATTTGTGCACATAGAGTGAAGAAAATGCGCGAAAACCCCGGATCAAAGCAATAACAATGAACTGGTCTATTTTCCAAGACGGCGACGACTGGTGCTCTGTACGAAGCATAGAGTGATGAAGTACTTAGTGACAGTGATGGAAGCACCGTGGAGCTATCACCTTCTGATAGCGATATGGATTTTTTATTAGACTTTCTTGACAGAAACCGGACTTTTGACGGAATCCAGCCGTACCTATTTCCAGGGCAAACTCTGTCGGGTCCTACAGTATATATGTATGTGTGTGTGTGTGTGTGTGTGTGTGTGCGCGCGCGTGTGTGTGTGCGCGCGCTCCGCCGCAGCACGGCTTTACCGGAGCTGCATGAAGCTGACACCCCACTCACAGAAAAAACTCAGTTAAATAGACGGAATCGTTAGTGCTTCGTTTGTGCACGTTTGTGCCGTTAAAATTAGCGTTTGTGCTGTTTTGGTTTTGAAGATATTAAAGAATATTTGTTAAGTTCATCTAGAGTTCACCATCCCATCATTTTGCTTTGAATCCAACCAAGCTGGTCAACTTCTTTAGTGCTTCGTTTGTGCAAATTTGTGCCGTTAAAATTAGCGTTTATGCTGCTTTGGTTTCGCAGATAATATAAGTTTTAATTTCGGCCGGTGACGTCACCACAGGCCGCCGCTGCAAAATAAAGTGCTACCTTGTTATTCCTTTGCTGGTGCTGAGCTGGAGCCAAAGCAAACTAGAGTGGTCAACTTCTTTAGTGCTTTGTGCAGGTTTGTGCCGTTAAAATTAACGTTTGTGCTACTTTGGTTTCGGAGATATTATGAATTTTAATTTCAGCCGATGACGTCATCCCAGACCGCCGCTTCAAAATAAAGTGCTACGTTTTTCTTTCTTTGCTGGTGCTGAGCTGCATCCAAAGCAAACCACAGTGGGCTACTTTTTCAGTGCTTTGTTTGTGCAACAACAACCTTGGAATAAAATAAAATAAAGTTTTCAGTAAGATTTGCAGCCCAATAGTTTTTGGGGAGCGTTAAGTTTTTAATATTTGTGCTGAGCTCAATACACAACAAACCAAATTGATCTATATTTTTAGGCATTTCTAATTCAATCTATATGCTTTATACTTTCAGCTGATAACACAGTCAATATATTCATAGTTGAACAATATTTCCCACTTCATGCATAAAGCCAATAAAAAGTGGAGTGGTCCTTCAGCCTAATTAAAGGTTTAGCTTAGGTGGACAAAGGAACGTTTTAGGAGATTGTTCCTTACAGTGTTGTTATACTTTATAGGCTGACCAGTGTGATTTATTTTTTGCAGTTTTTCTGTTATTGATTTTAGTTTGGGTATGTTTTCTGCATTATATAAGCCTGTATACTTTAATTGCCCTTTTGTTAGGTGCAGACATCCCCAAATCTCCCTATTGTAGAGCAATAAAGGTTTTCTATTCTAATTAATTCAGAGGAGTAATGAACTATGACTACTAAGATCAACTATAACCAAGTTACTGTTTGAAAATGTTATAAACATTATACTCTCGAAGAAGAATAAACCCTTCTGATTAGGAAAAATAGACTTTATGAAAACAGTTGAACATTCTAATAAATGAAATGCCTTTTTTGGTGGCTCACTTGACATTGCTATCTAAAGTAAAGTTCTTTAAATGAGACAAAATAAATCGTAATATTTATTCAGGAATAAAGTACAAAACAATATAACACACATTTTACAATAGCGGCTAAAACAACTTGCATGATAAAAGAAAAATATAAAATTAATAACTGCTTTCTTGAGAAAAGTGTTGAGACCAAACGGTAGATCTGACCACATCTTCTCACACAAATGAGGAACATCATTAAGGACGCCAGCCATCCTGCACAGAGACTGTTCCAGCCTCTCCCCTCAGTCAGGAAACTAAAAAAACAAACAAAAACATGTTTCCCTAGAGATCTTTGCCAATAAGCAGGAATATATAAATCATTTTATAAGAATGCTGTGGGGGGGGGGGGGGGGGGGGGCTCGGTAGATGACACAACTTCATAGTAATGTTACTGATTTATCAGTAGAAATATATTAAAAAGACTTACGTTTTTTCCAGTGTTGGCAATAACATATGATTTACTGTAGCACTTTAATTTGAAGCGGCGGGCTGGGATGACGTCATCGGTTGAAATTAAAATGCATAATATCTCCGAAAACCAAAGCAGCACAAACGATAATTTTAACGGCACAAACCTGCAAAAACGAAGCACTAAAAAAAGTAGCCCCGTTTGATCGGATTCGAAGCAAAATGGGGAGATGGTGAACTCTGGATGACCTTAACAAATATTCTTTAATATCTTCAAAACCAAAACAGCACAAACGCTAATTTTAACGGCACAAACCTGCACAAACGAAGTTTTTTCTGTGGGTGGGGTGTCAGCTTCACGCAGCTCTTTACCGGCGCTGCAGCGGAGGAGAGATCGCGCTGCTGTTAGGCTTTTACTTCCATCCCTCCAGACTTCCTTAGGCCATTGACAAATTTAATGAAAAGTAACTTAAAATTATCCTTAAAAGACAAAATGTTGAAAAATCAAAGGGCTTATTTAACGCTTTGAGAACATATCTTGTATTCGGCCACAAAATCAACAATAGTAGAATGATCTTTTAAGCTTATAAGACCATTTTTAAGATGCCAATACGTGTAGCATATAGCTCAGTGGCGTGTAGCCTAGCCACCGCATTTCTACCATAATATAAAACCGACATTAAATAAACGACTTACCGTCACGTAGTTGCAAGGAAAACACCAAATGGAAGCCTTCGTCTGGGTTAATTGGACTTGATTCAACAATATCCTTCAGTAATTTAGGAAAAACGGCAGCACTAGCACTGCAAGCACTAGCAGCAACAAGATGGAGGAGTTCACCTCTGACCCGGAACTCAAAGAGTACTGCTTGTTGTCTGCTCTGAATAATACACAGCGCCACTCGTGGACAGTATAGGAACTGCAGGAATGAAGTACGTCTTTTTCAGTAACCATTGTTGAATGATGAATAATGCATTTGGCTGCCGCGTTTGACACCTCTGCTCTATACCATACTAATAAATGATTGTGGTCTAAAACCAGGTGTTTCAGTTTCATTGTCCAACCTCTGTAGATGACTTATTTTCTAGCGATGATTTTTGTCATGAGGACATAATGCAGTGTTGTGCTGGCAGCCATCCTAACTAATAAAAATAAGATTTAAGATTAAAATAGTACATTATAGTAGTAAAATAAATACAATTATTGTGGTTTAAGGACAAGTTTGGTACCTGCATTAAGGTTAATTTCAAAAGGTACTTGTCATTTTCAGACTAAAAAACATTCTAAAAAGATGTTCTAATTCAGTGAATATGACTGGATATTTAAACAGAAAATAATAATGAAATTAATTATTGTTTCAACTAGCACTTTTTGAGTATGACTAAAATTCGAGGCAGTGAAGGAGGGTAACTGATAAGTGATGGCTGATGGAGGAGAGCTTGCAGGCCTGGCTTCGGTGGAGAAGCAGCAAACAACTGTGGCAGGAAATGTGACTTTCATTTCAATGCAATGCAATGCAAAACTGGAGAACAGTAGAAATCAGTAGAGTGAGAAAAACTGGCCATGATGTCCTCCAGTAGCCTAAGCCTGATTGTAGGATGTCCCTGAACTCTCGTTACATTACAAAGTTTACAATAATAAGGAGAGCCAGCGAAATGCTTGAGGCAGGATTTGACAGGAAATGGAGGAGATTAAGTATTAATATAAAATAAATTAATAAACAATACATAAAATACTTTAATGTTTTCTAAAAACGTCTGAATACAAACTGTCCCAAAACATGTTAAATAAATTCCTTTATCATCATTAATTTATACCAGTTGTTCAAGTTATTTAATTGTTACTTGTAAAAAAAAAAAAAAAAAAAAGGAAAATTTGGGGGGGCCCGCATTGCACCAGTGGGCCCAAGCAGCCCCTTGTTCGCCTGTGGCTGGGATTGGCCCTGGCTGGTTTTTCTGCAGCATGGAAAACTCCCATCAACTGCAGCTTACTCGCTCAATTTGGGGAGGGTTTGCCGTGGTAACTGGAAATGGCGTGAAGTACAAATAGCACACTTCACGGCATCAAGACGTACGTTTTGATATATAGTTTGTGGGGGTAGACCCTACAGTTCGGGCTCTGTTTGGTTTTATGTGTCTTTCCTTGTAAATTAGAAATGTCCCATGCTCGTGAATGCACCATAGCTTTCTGACGCTGCCGAACGCATCACACTGGTCTGAGAACGCAGCGCTGTGTAGAGGCACGTTTCTGCTTAAGACAAAGCTTTGCCGTTTGTAAAACTCATGTCGGCTGGCACGGTTTATTGTTCTGTGTGAATGACAAGAGACCACAACAAATGAGCCTGCTAATGCGCCAACAGCCGACAGGAGAAGGTCTGCATCCAAGCAGCATGGAAAATTGGTGTTATTAAAACATGATTAAATACTTCAATGTAGCATGAAAAAATTAAATATGTTAATAAAAAAGTTAAAGGCGTGAGGTGAACTGTATTGATTTAAATTGAAAAATCGTTTTTTAAAGCCAAAGGGAAATTAAATATTGGGTGAAAATTTAATTCTCTAAAATTGGCGCAGCTTGGATTCAAACTTTCGATCTTCTGCTTCACAGCCCGACACCTAACCCACTCGACCAAATCACCAGTGCCGTGCTCAGCTGTGCATTATTGAGAGGTCAACTGTGTTAAGTGCTACGTTTTACCATGGCCCCAGGGTCATGGCCAGGACCACTTCAGCGCGGCCGGCTGTCGGCAGAGCCCACGGGCTCGTCCCCGCGGCTCTTGGGGGCGTCGGCATTGCGGTGGCTGGGGGATTTCCTCGGGGTCGTCTCTCCTCTTTCCTCGGGGGTGGGGTTGCAGATTTCCTGTGAAGGCCCCTCTCGGGTGCATTGCTTTGGGGGCCCCTTTGAGAGTCCGGGGTTACGGGTCCCCTGACTCCTGCCTCTGTGCTCGGGGAAGGTGGGTCTTCGGTTCTCCACAATCACTATCGAACTATTTCCCTCTGGATAATTTTCACCTAAACTAGTGCACTCTCACAAACTCCCACAGGTGCTGGGTCCCAGTTATTAAATGTTCACTTACATACAGAAAGGCTATAATTTATTTATTTATTTTCTTTTACTTTCTTTTTTAGGTATCACATTACACATGTCAGCTTAAATAATAATACATATGATTTAGCAATGGTATCAAGGTGTTAGTCGATTGTATCTGTTGCTTTATGTCTGTTGGTTGTGCTGTTCTTTTTGTGTCTCTTTCCAGGTGATGGAGCAGACAGAGGACGTTTTATCATTCTCTTCCTTTTATCTCTTCTTTCTTTCACCTCTTCTTTCTTTTTTTTTCTATTCTTGTTTTTCTTTTACTCTCCTACTGTCCCATTGTAGTGTCCATATAATTTGAAATTCTCCCTGCAGGAATCACAATAAAGCTATTTACATGCACAAATCAAGCGGAGCATTATGGCGAAAGCTGTTTGCTCTATTTGGCATTAAGATATCAATTCTTATTGCCACATTGCTAGACAGGACACTGGGGGAAAAAAAAGTGTTTTTTGCAAATTTTGTTCCAACTGTAAGTCGAAACGGCGTCAAGTACAAAAAGCCCTGATCGCGGCGTCGAGACGAACGTTTTGATATATAGTATGTGAGGGTAGACCCTACGGTTCGGCCTGTATTAACGGTGACGGAAGAATAATATGTAATAACTAGAATCGTTCAACTTCTGAAGAAGTTGAAGAAGGCGCCCGCCTGGTGGTGGGCATGACCGTCAAAGGCAAAGCTTCCGAGTTCCTTGGTCGTAGGCTCTCATCGCTTGGGGATTTTAAAAATCAAACCTTCTGAGTGAAAAGGATTTGTCTTCATCAAAACCTGCCGACCGGGAAAACTTTGCGTCTGCAGAGCTGCAAACTGCGTATTTCGATCTGAGACGCAGCTAAGGAGCTAATTGGCGACAGCCGACAGTCAACGTTTCCCATTCATTTGCTACGGTAGTCCTAAACCACTACTGACATAATACACTTTTTGGCCACAAGCGTCATTTTGGGGGCGTCGTTTCCACCTCTTCTTTTAGAGCCGTTTCTAATAGAAAGAAGAAAATGCAAAAACGGTCCAAACAAAAGGTCTTAATGTTTACATTTGTAACCTCTGCCTTACATAAACACTAGAATTAAATCTTAATAAATAAAAGTATAGACAATTATTTCAGTAACTCAATTCAGTAAGTGAAATACAATATATACAGGGGTTGGACAATGAAACTGAAACACCTCTCATTTTAGTGTGGGAGGTTTCATGGCTAAATTGGACCAGCCTGGTGGCCAATCATCATTAATTGCACATTGAACCAATAAGAGCAGAGTGTGAAGGTCCAATTAGCAGGGTAAGAGCACAGTTTTGCTCAAAATATTGCAATGCACACAACATTATGGGTGACATGGGTGAGTTCAAAGGAGGACAAATTGTTGGTGCACATCTTGCTGGATGTGTCAAAACTTTCTTCAATTGGATAAAAACAAAACTGAAGTAATAATATTTGGACCAATAGAGGAGAGATCAAAAGTTAGCACACAGCTTCAGTCGCTTCAGCTAGAAACCACTGATCAGGTCCGAAATCTGGGAGTAGTGATGGACTCAGACCTGAACCTCCAAAAGCATCTAAAGACAGTTACAACGTCGGCTTTCTATCACCTGAAGAACATTTCCAGGATTAAAGGACTGATGTCTCAGCAGGATCTGGAAAAACTAATCCATGCGTTTATATTTAGTAGAATTGATTACTGCAACGGTGTTTTCACAGGTCTGCCTAAAAAGTGGATCAGACAGCTGCAGCTGATCCAGACGCTGCTGCCCGCGTCCTCACTAAGACTAAGAAAGTAGAGCACATAACCCCAGTTCTAAAGTCCTTACACTGGCTCCCTGTATCTCAGAGAATAGACTTTAAAATACTTCTGTTAGTCTATAAATCCCTAAATGGCTTAGCACCTAAATACATCACAGACTTGTTATCAGTGTATCAACCATCCAGACCACTCAGGTCTTCTGGCTCCAGCCTGCTCTGCATACCTAGAACCAGAACTAAACACGGAGAATCAGCATTTAGTTCCTATGCTCCGCTTATCTGGAACAAACTTCCAGAAAACTGTAAAAGTGCGGAAAGCCTGAGTTCTTTTGAATCAAGATTAAAAACACATTTGTTTACAATTGCCTTTGACTGTTCTAATTGAACTGTTTTACTGTTTTTAATGTTCTTCTTTGTTTCTACATTCTATCTCTACTTGCTTTTATTCTATTTTCTATCTACATTTTATTCCTACTTGCGTTTATTTTGCTATATTTTAATCATGTAAAGCACTTTGCATTGTCTCTGTACTGAATTGTGCTATATAAATAAATTTCCCTTGCCTTGCCTTGCATCTGTGACCAAGACAGCAAGTGTTTGTGATGTATCAAGAGCCACGGGGTCCAGGGTAATGTCAGCATACCACCAAGAAGGACGAACCACATCCAACAGGATCAACTGTGGACACACGAGGAAGCTGTCTGAAAGAGATGTTCGGGTGCTAACCCGGATTGTATCCAACAAACATAAAACCACGGCTCCCCAAATCACAGCAGAATTACTGCCATCCTGCACAGAGACTGTTCCAGCCACTCCCCTCAGTCAGGAAACTAAAAAAACAAACAAAAACATGTTTCCCCAGAGATCTTTGCCAATAAGCAGGAATATATAAATTATTTTATAAGAATGCTGTAGGGGGGGGGGGGGGGCTCGGTAGATGACACAACTTCATAGTAATGTTACTGATTTATCAGTAGAAATATATTAAAAAGACTTACGTTTTTTCCAGTGTTGGCAATAACATATGATTTACCGTAGCACTTTATTTTGAAGCGGCGGGCTGGGATGACGTCAAATTAAAATTCATAATATCTCCGAAACCAAAGCAGCACAAACGATAATTTTAACGGCACAAACCTGCACAAACAAACCACTAAAAGAAGTAGCCCTAGTTTGATCGGATTCGAAGCCAAATGGGGAGATGGTGAACTCTGGATGACCTTAAGAAATATTCTTTAATATCTTCAAAACCAAAATAGCACAAACGCTAATTTTAACGTCACAAACCTGCACAAACGAAGCACTAACCATTCCGTCTATTTAACTGAGTTTTTTCTGTGGGTGGGGTGTCAGCTTCACGCAGCTCTTTACCGGCGCTGCAGCCGAGGAGAGATCGCGCTGCTGTTAGGCTTTTACTGCCATCCCCCCAGACTTCCATAGGCCATTGACAAATTTAATGAAAAGTAACTTAAAATTATCCTAAAAGACAAAATGTTGAAAAATCAAAGGGCTTATTTAACGCTTTGAGAACATATCTTGTATTCGGTCACAAAGTCAACAATAGTAGAATGATCTTTTAAGCTTATAAGACCATTTTAAAGATGCCAATACGTGTAGCATATAGCTCAGTGGCGTAGCCTAGCCACCGCATTTCTACCAAAATATAAAACCGACATTAAATAAACGACTCACCATCACGTAGTTGCAAGGAAAACACCCAATGGAACACCCTTCGTCTGGGTAAATTGGACTTGATTCAACAATATCCTTCAGTAATTTAGGAAAAACGGCAGCACAGCAAGCAATAGCAGCCACAAGACGGAGGAGTTCACCTCTGACCCGGAACTCAAAGAGTACTGCTTGTTGTCTCACACAGCGCCACTCGTGGACAGTATAGGAACTGCAGGAACGAAGTACGTCCTTTTCAGTAATCATTGTTGAATGATGATAATGCATTTTTCTAGCGATGATTTCTGTCACGAGGACATAATGCAGTGTTGTGCTGGCAGCCATCCCAACTAATACAAATAAGATTTAAGATTAAAATAGTACATTATAGTAGTAAAATAAATACAATTATTGTGGTTTAAGGACAAGTTTGGTTCCTGCATTAGGGTTAATTTCAAAAGGTACTTGTCATTTTCAGACTAAAAAACATTCTAAAAAGATGTTCTAATTCAGTGAATATGACTGGATATTTAAACAGAAAATAATAATGAAATTAATTATTCTTTCAACTAGCAGTTTTTGAGTATGACTAAAATTCAAGGCAGTGAAGGAGGGTAACTGATAAGTGATGACTGATGGTGGAGAGCTTGCAGGCCTGGCTTCGGTGGAGAAGCAGCAAACAAGTGTGGCAGGAAATGTGACTTTCATTTCAATGCAATGCAATGCAAAACTGGACAACAGTAGAAATCAGTAGAGTGAGAAAAACTGGCACTGATATCCTCCAGTAGCCTAAGCCTGATTGTAGGATGTCCCTGAACTCTCGTTAAATTACAAAGTTTACAATAATAAGGAGAGCCAGCGAAATGCTTGAGGCAGGATTATACAGGAAAAGGAGGAGATTAAGTATAATATAAAATAAATTAATAAACAATACATAAAATACTTTAATGTTTTCTTAAAACGTCTGAATACAAACTGTCCCAAAACATGTTAAATAAATTCCTTTATCATCATTCATTTATACCAGTTGTTCAAGTTATTTAATTGTTACTTGTAAAAAAAAAATATTATTGTAAATTAGAAATGTCCCATGCTCCTGAATGCAGCTTTCTGACGATTCAGAACGCATCACACTGGTCTGAGAACGCAGCGCGGAGTAGAGGCACGTTTCTGCTTAAGACAAAGCTTTGCCGTTTGTAAAACTCATGTCGGCTGGCACGGTTTATTGTTCTGTGTGAATGACAACAGACCACAACAAATGAGGCTGCTAATGAGCCAACAGCCAACAGGAGAAGGTCTGCATCGAAGCAGCATGGAAAATTGGTGTTATTAAAACATGATTAAATACTTCAATGTAGCATGAAAAAATAAAATATGTGAATAAAAAAGTTAAAGGCATGAGGTGAACTGTATTGATTTAAATTGAAAAATCGTTTTTTAAAGCCAAAGGGAAATGAAATATTGGGTGAAAATGTAATTCTCTAAAATTGGCACAGCTTGGATTCGAACTTTCGATCTTCTGCTTTGCAGCCCGACACCTAACCCACTCGACCAAAACACCAGTGTCGTGCTCAGCTGAGCATTATTGAGAGGTCAATTGTGTTAAGAAGTGTTTTTTGCGAATTTTGTTCCAACTGTAAGTCGAAACGGCATCAAGTACAAAAAGCCCTGATCGCGGCGTCGAGACGCACGTTTTGATATATAGTTTGTGGGGGTACAGCCTACGGTTCGGGCTGTATTAACGGTACTATAATAATAATAATAATAATAATAATAACTAGAAACGTTCAACTTCTGAAGAAGTTGAAGAAGGCGCCCGCCTGGTGGTGCGCGTAACCGTCAAAGGCAAAGCTTCCGAGTTCCTTGGTCGTAGGCTTTTATCACTTGGGGATTTTAAATCAAATCTTCTGAGTGTGAAAAGGATTTGTCTTCGTCAAAACCAGCCGACAGGAGAAGGTCTGCATCCAAGCAGCATGGAAAATTGGTGTTATTAAAACATGATTAAATACTTCAATGTAGCATGAAAAAATGAAATATGTGAATAAAAATGATAAAGGCATTACAAACTACTAAAGGAAGTACAAACTCTGTGAAGCAGAAGTTGGTGAGACCTTCCTAGAGCTACTTCCGGTTAGCAACATGTTAAGCGTTAGCTGCTAACATGGTTGTGTCCAGTATCACCGGGTGATTGTACTCTGTTAGTTTGGTCCAAATCCTGTACTGGGAAGTTCCTCAAAAAGGGTGCCAATACTTAATGTCACCAAAGCTCACCAAAGGCCATGTGTCAGATCGGCCTCCTTTAGCAACTAAGCCTCCCCAAAAAAAAACAGTCGACAGGAGAAGGTCTGCATCCAAGCAGCATGGAAAATTGGTGTTATTAAAACATGATTAAATACTTCAATGTAACATGAAAAAATGAAATATGTGAATAAAAATTTTAAAGGCATTACAAACTACTAAAGGAAGTACAAACTCTGTGAAGCAGAAGTTGGTGAGACCTTCCTAGAGCTACTTCCGGTTAGCAACATGCTAAGCGTTAGCCGCTAACATGGTTGTGTCCATAGACATAATATAAGAGTAGACCCCGCATTGACTGTCGCTGCGCAGGAATTACGGGCGCCACCTTGGGGCGGTCGACTTGATACCTAATCCTGCTGATTCAAGCTGACACACTAATGATGCCTCAGCACTGTGCGGCTCAATTTTGTTTAATTCGAGGGATTATTTATGTCAGGGCTCGAGGGATAACTTTTCACAAGCAAGATGAAAAGACATTGTTTATATTTTTGATCAGAATGTAAGTTTTCTAATACTAGGAGATACAAAGTTGTTGTTAGACATTAGTGAATAAACAGCATATATATATATATATATATATATATATATATATATATATATATATATATATATATATATATATATATATATATATATATAGTGAACCCTCGCTATATTGCGGTTCACCTTTCACGGTCTCGCTGCTTCACGGATTTGCATTGATGAGCCGTTCATTACAGTTCTCATCAGGTGGCGTGTCGGTTTATAAGAATCTTTTTTGAAAAAAAGAGTGACAACTACCGATAAAAATGTCTTCTCCCGAAAAAAAAAAAACTCACCTGCACCGCGGGCTTTAGAAGAAAAAAACGCTACAGACCGGAGTCACGGATGCAGCGCCTCAGTCAAAAGAGCAGTGAAATACACACGAGTCACTATTTGTCCTACTGTACTTTGTATTTTTTTTTATAATAATTTTTAATTTTCTCCCGTTCTAATCCAATGACTCGGGTCGCGGTGGGCCACGCTGATCTCCGCAATTTGAAGCCTTCAGTTCGTATTGATTAAAATTATTTTCACATCTTATTTGTAAATAATAATTAAAAAAAAAAAACGTTTATGTAGTACTTTCATTTGTTAAACAAATGCTTGGGCCGGTAAAAAGGTTTTGTTCTATGGTTTCAATATACTATAGTGTATTTAATTGTATATAATAATTGTAAAAAAAATAAAGGTTACTACTTTACAGATTTCGCCCATCACGGGTTCTTTTGGGAAGTATATGTACATATGTACATGTACAAATGTGTTTGTTTATATAGCAATAAAAAAAATTATAAAAAATGTGTGCGTGGCTGTGTTTTGAAACATACATACATCATGTCAGAATATTCTATTACTTTTAACCCCACTAAGATTATTTAAACGCACTGGACCATTTGTTATAATAGCTATAGTTTTAAAGTTTTAAGCTAAACAAATGTGAAAATTAGTTCAACATTAAACGAGTTATAGTTGATTAAAATTGATTCTGCACCTGGTTAACACATTAGACTGAGCGGAGTTGTCGACTGCCCCAAGATGGCGCCCCTAAATCTCGTCAGCGCCTATAGGCGAGAGCGGTCGATGCGGGGTCTACTCTTTATATATGTCTATGGTTGTGTCCAGTATCACCGGGGTGATTGTACTCTGTTAGTTTGGTCCAAATCCTGTACTGGGAAGTTCCTCAAAAAGGGTGCCAATACTTAATGTCACCAAAGCTCACCAAAGGCCATGTGTCAGATGCTGACACCCCACTCACAGAAAAAAACTCAGTTAAATAGACGGAATGGTTAGTGCTTGGTTTGTGCACATTTGTGCCGTTAAAATTAGCGTTTGTGCTGTTTTGGTTTTGAAGATATTAAAGAATATTTGTTAAGTTCATCTAGAGTTCACCATCCCATCATTTTGCTTTGAATCCAACCAAGCTGGTCAACTTCTTTAGTGCTTCGTTTGTGCAAATTTGTGCCGTTAAAATTAGCGTTTATGCTGCTTTGGTTTCGCAGATAATATAAGTTTTAATTTCGGCCGGTGACGTCACCACAGGTCGCCGCTGCAAATGAGTGGTCAACTTCTTTAGTGCTGTATTTGTGCATCTTTGTGCCGTTAAAATTAACGTTTGTGCTACTATGGTTTCGGAGATATTATGAATTTTAATGTTGTTATACTTTATAGGCTGACCAGTGTGATTTATTTTTTGCAGTTTTTTCTGTTATTGATTTTAGTTTGGGTATGTTTTCTGCGTTATATAAGCCTGTATACTTTAATTGCCCTTTTGTTAGGTGCAGACACCCCCAAATCTCCCTATTGTAGAGCAATAAAGGTTTGCTATTCTAATTAATTCAGAGGAGTAATGAACTATGACTACTAAGATCAACTATAACCAAGTTATTGTTTGAAAATGTTATAAACATTATACTCTCAAGAAGAATAAACCCTTCTGATTAGGAAAATAGACTTTATGAAAACAGTTGAACATTCTAATAAATGAAATGCCTTTTTTGGCAATGTCACTTGACATTGCTATCTAAAGTAAAGTTCTTTAAATGAGACAAAATAAATCGCAATATCTATTCAGGAATAAAGTACAAAACAATATAACACACATTTTACAATAGCAGCTAAAACAACTTGCATGATAAAAGAAAAATATAAAATTAATAACTGCTTTCTTGAGATAAGTGTTGAGACCAAAAGGTAGATCTGACCACATCTTTTTACACAAATGAGGAACATCATTAAGGACGCCAGCCATCCTGCACAGAGACTGTTTCAGCCTCTCCCCTTCAGTCAGGAAACTAAAAAAACAAACAAAAAACATGTGTCCCAAGAGATCTTTGCCAATAAGCAGGAATATATAAATCATTTTATAAGAATGCTGTAGGGGGGGAGGCTCGGTAGATGACACAACTTCATAGTAATGTTACTGATTTATCAGTAGAAATATATTAAAAGACTTACGTTTTTTCCAGTGACGGCAATAACATATGATTTACCGTAGCACTTTATTTTGAAGCGGCGGGCTGGGATGACGTCATCGGTTGAAATTAAAATTCATAATATCTCCGAAACCAAAGCAGCACAAACGATAATTTTAACGGCACAAACCTGCATAAACGAAGCACTAAAAAAAGTAGCCCAGTTTGATCGGATTCGAAGCAAAATGGCGAGATGGTGAATTCTGGATGACCTTAACAAATATTCTTTAATATCTTCAAAACCAAAACAGCACCAACGCTAATTTTAACGGCACAAACCTGCACAAGCGAAGCACTAACCATTCCGTCTATTTAACAGTTTTTTTCTGTGGGTGGGGTGTCAGCTTCATGCAGCTCTTCCATCCCTCAGTGCCGTGTAGCCTAGCCACCGCATTTCTACCATAATATAAAACCGACATTAAATAAACGACTCACCGTCACGTAGTTGCAAGGAAAACACCCAATGGAACACCCTTCGTCTGGGTAAATTGGACTTCATTCAACAATATCCTTCAGTAATTTAGGAAAAACGGCAGCACAGCACAGCACAGCAAGCCACAAGATGGAGGAGTTCACCTCTGACCCGGAACTGAAAGAGTACTGCTTGTCTGCTCTGAATAATACACAGCGCCCCTCGAATTACGGCCGCCATCTTAGGACGGTCACCTGCTACCCTAACTTGCTGATTCAAGCTGAACACACTAACCATACCCCGGCACCGTGCGGCGTATTTTTGTTTAAATCGACGGACTATTGACGTCAGGGCTCGAGGGATAACTTTTTCATATGTAAGATTAAAGAGATTGTGATGAATTTGAATACGGCCGCCATCTTGGGGCGGTCGACCTGCTACCCTAACCTGCTGATTCAAGCTGAACACACTAACGATACCCTAGCACTGTGCGGCGTATTTTTGACGTCAGGGCTCGAGGGATAACTTTTCATATGTAAGATTAAAGAGATTGTGATGAATTTGATTGTTTTATTGTACTATTTGGTATATTTAAGATATATGCTGGATAAATTAATCTGGCTATTAATTTAAATGAAAAAAATCGTTTTTTAAAGCCAAAGGGAAATGAAATATTGTATTTGGTATATTTAAGATATATGCTGAATAAATTAATCTGGCTAATGATTTAAATGAAAAAATCGTTTTTTAAAGCCAAAGGGAAATGAAATATTGGGTGAAAATGTAATTCTCTGAAATTGGCACAGCTTGGAGTCGAACCTATGATCTTCTGCTTTGCAGCCCGACACCTAACCCACTCGACCAAAACACCAGTGTCGTGCTCAGCCGAGCATTATTGAGAGGTCAATTGTGTTAAGAAGTGTTTTTTGCGAATTCTCTTCCAACTGGTAAGTCAAAACGGCGTCAAGTACAAAAAGCCCTGATCGCGGCGTCGAGACGCACGTTTTGATATATGGTTTGTGGGGGTACAGCCTACGGTTCGGGCTGTATTAACGGTACTATGCATTTTCAATGCATAGGCGGGCGCCTAATAAAGAAATCCTTATTGGGTGCATAACATAAGGCCTCCGCCATGCATTTCAATGCATAGGCGGGCGCCTAATTACAATAGTCCAGCCTTGAAGTAACAAATGCATGGACTAGTTTTTCAGCATCACTCCTGGACAGAATGTTTCTAATTTTGGCGATATTCCGGAGGTGAAAAAAGGAAACTCTGGAATCTGTTTAATATGGGATTTAAATGACATGTCTTGGTCGAAAACAACACCAAGATTTTTAACTTTATTACCAGAGGCCAAGTTAATGCCATCCAGATTAAGTGATTGATTAAGAACTTTATTTTTTGAAGACTCTGGCCCAAAGATTACAACTTCTGTCTTGTCAGAATTTAAATGCAGGAAATTTAAAGTCATCCAGCTTTTGATGTCATCAAGACATATCTGCAGTCGAAGTAACTGATTGGATTCATCAGGATTTATGGATAAATATAGCTGAGTGTCATCAGCATAACAGTGGAAACTAGAAACGTTCAACTTCTGAAGAAGTTGAAGAAGGCGCCCGCCTGGTGGTGCGCGTGACCGTCAAAGGCAAAGCTTCCGAGTTCCTTGGTCGTAGGCTTTTTATCGCTTGGGGATTTTAAATCAAATCTTCTGAGTGTGAAAAGGATTTGTCTTCGTCAAAACCAGCCGACAGGAGAAGGTCTGCATCCAAGCAGCATGGAAAATTGGTGTTATTAAACATGATTAAATACTTCAATGTAGCATGAAAAAATGAAATATGTGAATAAAAATGATAAAGGCATTACAAACTACTAAAGGAAGTACAAACTCTGTGAAGCAGAAGTTTGGTGAGACCTTCTTAGAGCTACTTCCGGTTAGCAACATGTTAAGCGTTAGCTGCTAACATGGTTGTGTCCAGTATCACCGGGTGATTGTACTCTGTTAGTTTGGTCCAAATCCTGTACTGGGAAGTTCCTCAAAAAGGGTGCCAATACTTAATGTCACCAAAGCTCAACCAAGGCCATGTGTCAGATCGGCCTCCTTTAGCAACTAAGCCTCCCAAAAAAAACAGTCGACAGGAGAAGGTCTGCATCCAAGCAGCATGGAAAATTGGTGTTATTAAAAACATGATTAAATACTTCAATGTAACATGAAAAAATTAAATATGTGAATTAAAATGTTAAAGGCATTACAAAACTACTAAAGGAAGTACAAACTCTGTGAAGCAGAAGTTGGTGAGACCTTCCTAGAGCTACTTCCGGTTAGCAACATGCTAAGCGTTAGCCGCTAACATGGTGTGTCCATAGACATAATATAAGAGTAGACCCCCGCATTGACTGTCGCTGCGCAGGAATTACGGGCGCCACCTTGGGGCGGTCGACTTGATACCTAATCCTGCTGATTCAGCTGACACACTAATGATGCCTCAGCACTGTGCGGCTCATTTTTGTTTAAATCGAGGGATTATTTATGTCAGGGGGCTCGAGGGATAACTTTTCACAAGCAAGATGAAAAGACATTGTTTATATTTTGATCAGAATGTAAGTTTTCTAATACTAGGAGATACAAAGTTGTTGTTAGACATTAGTGAATAAACAGCATAAATATATATATATATATATATATATATATATATATAATATATATATATAATATATATATTAGTGAACCCTCGCTATATTGCGGTTCACCTTTCACGGTCTCGCTGCTTCACGGATTTGCATTGATGAGCCGTTCATTACAGTTCTCATCAGGTGGCGTGTCGGTTTATAAGAATCTTTTTTGAAAAAAGAGTGACAACTACCGATAAAAATGTGTTTCTTCTCCCAAAAAAAAACCTCACCTGCACCGCAGGCTTTAGAAGAAAAAAACGCTACAGAGCGGAGTCACGGATGCAGCGCCTCAGTCAAAAGAGCAGTGAAATACACACGAGTCACTATTTGTCCTACTGTACTTGTATTTTTTTATAATAATTTTTTAATTTTCTCCCGTTCTAATCCAATGACTCGGGTCGCGGTGGGCCACGCTGATCTCAGTCAATATATCATAGTTGAACAATATTTCCCACTTCATGCATAAAGCCAATAAAAAGTGGAATGGTCCTTCAGCCTTATTAAAGGTTTAGCTTAGGTGGACAAAGGAACGTTTTAGGAGATCGTTCCTTACAGTGTTGTTATACTTTATAGGCTGACCAGTGTGATTTATTTTTTGCAGTTTTTCTGTTATTGATTTTAGTTTGGGTATGTTTTCTGCGTTATATAAGCATGTATACTTTAATTGCCCTTTTGTTTAGGTGCAGACACCCTCAAATCTCCCTATTGTAGAGCAATAAAGGTTTGCTATTCTAATTAATTCAGAGGAGTAATGAACTATGACTACTAAGATCAACTATAACCAAGTTATTGTTTGAAAATTTTATAAACATTATACTCTCGAAGAAGAATAAACCCTTCTGATTAGGAAAAATAGACTTTATGAAAACAGTTGAACATTCTAATAAATGAAATGCCTTTTTGGCAATGTCACTTGACATTGCTATCTAAAGTAAAGTTCTTTAAATGAGACAAAATAAATCGCAATATCTATTCAGATAAAGTACAAACAATATAACACACATTTTACAATAGCAGCTAAAACAACTTGCATGATAAAAGAAAAATATAAAATTAATAACTGCTTTCTTGAGAAAAGTGTTGAGACCAAACGGTAGATCTGACCACATCTTTTTACACAAATGAGGAACATCATTAGGGCGCCAGCCATCCTGCACAGAGACTGTTTCAGCCTCTCCCCTCAGTCAGGAAACTAAAAAAACAAACAAAAACATGTGTCCCCAAGAGATCTTTGCCAATAAGCAGGAATATATAAATCATTTTATAAGAATGCTGTAGGGGGGGAGGCTCGGTAGATGACACAACTTCATAGTAATGTTACTGATTTATCAGTAGAAATATTATTAAAAAGACTTACGTTTTTTTCCAGTGACGGCAATAACATATGATTTACCGTAGCACTTTATTTTGAAGCGGCGGGCTGGGATGACGTCATCGGTTGAAATAAAAATCATAATATCTCCGAAACCAAAGCAGCACAAACGATAATTTTAACGGCACAAACCTGCACAAACGAAGCACTAAAAAAGTAGCCCAGTTTGATCGGATTCGAAGCAAAATGTGGAGATGGTGAATTCTGGATGACCTTAACAAATATTCTTTAATATCTTCAAAACCAAAACAGCACAAACGCTAATTTTAAACAGCACAAACCTGCACAAGCGAAGCCTACCCATTCCGTCTATTTAACGGAGTTTTTTCTGTGGGTGGGGTGTCAGCTTCATGCAGCCTTCCATCCCTCAGTGCCGTGTAGCCTAGCCACCGCATTTCTACCATAATATAAAACCGACATTAAATAAACGACTCACCGTCACGTAGTTGCAAGGAAAACACCCAATGGAACACCCTTCGTCTGGTAAATTGGACTTCATTCAACAATATCCTTCAGTAATTAGGAAAAACGGCAGCACAGCACAGCACACGCAAGCCACAAGATGGAGGAGTTCACCTCTGACCCGGAACTGAAAGAGTACTGCTTGTCTGCTCTGAATAATACACAGCGCCCCTCGAATTACGGCCGCCATCTTGGGGCGGTCCACCTGCTACCCTAACCTGCTGATTCAAGCTGAACACACTAACCATACCCCGGCACTGTGCGGCGTATTTTTGTTTAAATCGACGGACTATTGACGTCAGGCTCGAGGGAATAACTTTTCATATGTAAGATTAAAGAGATTGTGATGAATTTGAATACGGCCGCCATCTTGGGGCGGTCGACCTGCTACCCTAACCTGCTGATTCAAGCTGAACACACTAACGATACCCCAGCACTGTGCGGCGTATTTTGTTTTAAATCGACGGACTATTGACGTCAGGGCTCGAGGGATAACTTTTCATATGTAAGATTAAAGAGATTGTGATGAATTTGATTGTTTTATTGTACTATTTGGTATATTTTAGAGATATATGCTGGATAAATTAATCTGGCTATTGATTTAAATGAAAAAAATCGTTTTTTAAAGCCAAGGGAAATGAAATATTGTATTTGGTAATTTAAGATATATGCTGGATAAATTAATCTGGCTATTGATTTAAATGAAAAAATCGTTTTTTAAAGCCAAAGGAAATGAAATATTGTATTTGGTATATTTAAGATATATGCTGAAGAAATTAATCTGGCTAATGATTTAAATGAAAAATCGTTTTTTAAAGCCAAAGGAAATGAAATTTGGGTGAAAATGTAATTCTCTGAAATTGGCACAGCCTGGAGTCGAACCTACGATCTTCTGCTTTGCAGCCCGACACCTAACCCACTCGACCAAACACCAGTGTCGTGCTCAGCCGAGCATTATTGAGAGGTCAATTGTGGTAAGAAGTGTTTTTTGCGAATTCTGTTCCAACTGTAAGTCCAAAACGGCGTCAAGTACAAAAAGCCCTGATCGCGGCGTCGAGACGCACGTTTTGATATATAGTTTGTGGGGGGTACAGCCTAACGGTTCGGGCTGGTATTAACGGTACTATAATAATAATAATAAATAATAAAGAAACCCTTATTAGGTGCATAGCATAAGGCCTCCGCCATGCATTTTCAATGCATAGGCGGGCGCCTAACTAGAAACGTTCAAACTTCTGAAGAAGTTGAGAAGGCGCCCGCACTGGTGGTGCGCGTAACCGTCAAAGGCAAGCTTCCGAGTTCCTTGGTCGTAGGCTTTTATCACTTGGGGATTTTAAATCAAATCTTGAGTGTGAAAAGGAATTTGTCTTCGTCAAAACCAGCCGACAGGAGAAGGTCTGCATCCAAGCAGCATGGAAAATTGGTGTTATAAAACATGATTAAATACTTCATGTGCATGAAAAATGAAATATGTGAATAAAATGATAAAGGCATTACAAACTACTAAAGGAGTACAAACTCTGTGAAGCAGAAGTTGGTGAGACCTTCCTAGAGCTACTTCCGGTTAGCAACATGTTAAGCGTTAGCTTGCTAACATGGTTGTGTCCAGTATCACCGGGTATTTACTCTGTTAGTTTGGTCCCAATCCTGTACGGAAGTTCCTCAAAAGGGTGCCAATACTTAATGTCACCAAGCTCACCAAAGCCATTGTGTCAGATCGGCCTACTTTAGCAACTAAGCTCCCACAAAAAAAAAAAACAGTCGACAGGAGAAGGTCTGCATCCAAGCAGCATGGAAAATTGGTGTTATTAAAACATGATTAAATACTTCAAGTAACATGAAAAATGAATATGTGAATAAAAATGTAAAGGCATTACAAACTACTAAAGGAAGTCAACTCAACTCTGTGAAGCAGAAGTTGGTGAGACCTCCTAGAGTTACTTCGGTTAGCAACATGCTAAGCGTTAGCCGCTAACATGGTTGTGTCCATAGACATAATATAGAGTAGACCCTGCATTGACTGTCGCTGCGCAGGAATTACGGGCGCCACCTGGGGCGGTCGACTTGATACCTAATCCTGCTGATTCAAGCTGACACACTAATGATGCCTCAGCACTGTGCGGCTCATTTTTGTTTAAATCGAGGGATTATTTATGTCAGGGCTCGAGGGATAACTTTTCACAAGCAAGATTGAAAAGACATTGTTTATATTTTTGATCAGAATGTAAGTTTTCTAATACAGGAGATACAAAGTTGTTGTTAGACATTAGTGAATAAACAGCATATATATTTAATATATTAATATAGATTATATAGATATATATATTATGATATATTATATTATAGTGACCCTCGCTATATTGCGGTTCACCTTTCACGGTCTCGCTGCTTCACGGATTTGCATTGATGAGCGTTCATTACAGTTCTCATCATGTGGAGTGTCGGTTTATAAGAATCTTTTTTGAAAAAAGAGTGACAACTACCGATAAAATGTTGTTCTTCCCCAAAAAAAAACTCACCTGCACCGCGGGCTTTAAAAGAAAAAAACGCTACAGAGCGTAGTCACGGATGCAGCGCATCAGTCAAACGAGCAGTGAAATACACACGAGTCACTATTTGTCCTACTGTACTTTGTTTATTTTTATAATAATGTTTTATTTTCTCCCGTTCTAATCCAATGACTCGGGTCGCGGTGGGCCACGCTGATCTCAGTCAATATATTCATAGTTGAAAAATATTTCCCACTTCATGCATAAAGCCAATAAAAAGTGGAATGTCCTTCAGCCTAATTAAAGGTTTAGCTTAGGTGGACAAAGGAACGTTTTAGGAGATCGTTCCTTACAGTGTTGTTTATCTTCTAGGCTGACCAGTGTGATTTATTTTTTGCAGTTTTTCTGTATTGATTTTAGTTTGGGTAATGTTTTCTGTGTTATATAAGCCTGTATACTTTAATTGCCCTTTTGTTAGGTCAGACACCCCCAAATCTCCCTATTTGTAGAGCAATAAAGGTTTGCTATTCTAATTAATTCAGAGGAGTAATGAACTATGACTACTAAGATCAACTACCACCAAGTTAATTGTTTGAAAATGTTATAACATTATACTCTCGAAGAAGAATAACCCTTCTGATTAGGAAAATAGACTTTATGAAAACAGTTGAACATTCTAATAAATGAAATGCCTTTTTTGGCAATGTCACCCTTGACATTGCTATCTAAAGTAAAGTTCTTTAATGAGACAAAATAAATCGCAATATCTATTCAGAATAAAGTACAAACTAATATAACACACATTTTACAATAGCAGCTAAAACAACTTGCTGATAAAAGAAAAATAAAAAGTAATAAACTGCATTCTTGAGAAAAGTGTTTGAACCAAAAGCGTATATCTGACCACATCTTTTTCCACAAATGAAGGAACACCATTAAGGACGCCAGCCATCCTGCACAGAGACTGTTTCAGCCTCTCCCCAGTCAGGAAACTAAAAAAACAACCAAACCATGTGTCCCAAGAGATCTTTGCCAAAAGCAGGAATATAATAAATCATTTTATAAGAATGCTGTTAGGGGGGAGGCTCGGTAGATGACACCACTTTAAAAAAAAAAACTAATGTTACTGATTTATCAGTAGACATATATTAAAAAGACTTACGTTTTTTCCATTGACGGCAATAACATATGATTTACCGTACACTTTATTTTGAAGCGCGGGCTGGGATGACGTCATCGGTTGAAATTCAAATTCATAATATCTCCTCAACCAGCAGCACAAACATAATTTTACCGCACAAACCTGCACAAACGAAGCACTAAAAAAAGTAGCCCAGTTTGATCGGATTCGAACAAAATGGGGAGATGGTGAATTCTGGATGACCTTAACAAATATTCTTAATATCTTCAAAACCAAAAACAGCACAAACGCTAATTTTAGATACGGCACAAACCTGCACAAGCGACCGCACTAACCATTCCGTCTATTTAACGGAGTTTTTTCTGTGGGTGGGGTGGTCAGCTTCATGCAGCTCTTCCATCCCTCAGTGCCGTGTAGCCTATCCACCGAATTTCTACCATAATAAAACCGCATTAAATAAATCGACCCCCATCACTAGTTTCAAGAAAACACCCAATGGACACCTTCGTCTGGGTAAATTGACCTTGATTCACAATATCCTTCAGTAATTTAGGAAAACGTCAGCCACAGCAAGCAATAGCAGCCACAAGACGAGGAGTTCCCCTCTGACCTCTGACCCGTAACTCAAAGAGTACTGCTTGTTGTCTCACACAGCGCCACTCGTGGACATTATAGGAACTGCAGGACGAAGGCGTCCTTTCAGTAATCATTGTTGAATGATGATAATGCATTTTTCTATCGATGATTTCTGTCACGAGACATATGCAGTGTTGTGCTGGCAGCCATCCCAACTAATACAAATAAGATTTAAGATTAAAATAGTAACATATAGTAGTAAATAATACAATTATTGTGGTTTAAGGACAAGTTTGGTTTCCTGCATTAGGGTTAATTTCAAAAGGGTACTTGTCATTTTCAGACTAAAAAACATTCTAAAAAGATGTTTCTATTCAGTTGCATATGACTGGATATTTAACTGAAAATAATAATGAAATTATTTTCTTTCACTAGCATTTTTTTTTTGAGTTGACTAAAATTCAAGGCGTGAAGGAGGGTAACTGATAAGTGATTACTGATTGTTGAGAGCCTTGCAGGCCTGGCTTCGGTGGGAATCAGCAAACAAGTGTGGCAGGAAATGTGACGACTTTCCATTTCAATGCAATGCAATGCAAAACTGGACAACAGTAGATATCAGTAGAGTGAAAAAACTGGCACTGATATCCTTCCAGTAGCCTAAGCCTGATTGTAGGATTTCACTGAACTCTCGTTACATTACAATTTACAATAATAAGGAGAGGATTGAGGCAGGATTTTTACAGGAAAAGGAGAATTAAGTAATTAATATGAAATAATTACTAAACAATACATAAAATAACTTAATGTTTTCTTAAAACGTCTGAATACAAATGTGTCCCCAAACATTGTTAAATAAATTCCTTTATCATCATTCATTATACCCATTGTTCAAGTTATTTAATTGTTACTTGTAAAAAAAAAAAAATTTGTAAATAGAAATGTCCCATGCTCCTGAATGCAACATAGCTTTCTGACGCCCGGAACGATCACACTGGTCTGAGAACGCATCGCGGAGTAGAGGCACGTTTCTGCTAAGACAAATCTTTGCCGTTGTAAACTCTGTGGGCTGCACGGTTTATTGTTCTGTGTGAATGACAACAGACCACAACAATGAGGCTGGCTAATGAGCCAACAGCCAACAGGAGAAGGTCTGCATCGAAGCAGCATGGAAATGGGTGTTATTAACCATGATTAAAATACTTCAATTAGCAATGAAAAAATAAAATAGTGAATAAAAAGTTAAAGGCATAGGTGAACCTGTTTGATTTAAATTGAAAAACGTTTTTTTTTAAAGCCAACGGGAACTGAAATATTGGGTGAAAATGGTAATTCTCTAAAATTGGCACAGCTTGGATTCGAACTTTCGATCTTCTGCTTTTGCAGCCCGACACCTAACCCACTCGACCAAACCACCACTGTCCGTGCTCAGCAGAGCATTATTGAGAGGTCATTGTGTAAGAGTGTTTTTTTGCGAATTTTGTTCATACTATAAGTCGAAACGGCGTCAAGTACAAAAGCCCTGATCGCGGCGTCGAGACGCACGTTTTGAATATAGTTTGTGGGG